>NC_081762.1:15000-57500 GCF_963082965.1 Carassius carassius
AGCTAGACTTTAAAGTGTATTTTAAAGAAACGGACACGCATTCCTTACTGCACAAACACAGCTTCCATCCTAAACATACATTTAAAGGGATAGTAAAATCTCAATTACTCAGATTTCACAGGATATGCACAGAACATTCCTGTTTTATGGAAGCAACCAAAATTCTGTTCAGGGCCCTGAGGGACAGAGGATACTCAAGGTCCTTCTTAAGAAGGGCCCTAAAGACTTTTCTCCTCCCCAGGACTCCAAGGAACCCTACAGAGGGTGAAAAAACAAAAATTATACCATTAGTGTCCAATTTCTCGTTAATGAGCAAACAATTAAACCGTGCAGCTAAATCTAACTTTGAAAGGTTTTTTGAAAACACTCCCTTCCTGCAGAAACACAAGCAAATAGCTGCCTATAGGAGAAATACAAATTTAGCAGACATGCTAGTGAATAGCAAACTCAGACCTATGGCACCGCAGAACAAAAAGTTAATCTGTAAATACTTTGATCAGAAAAAATGGGTATTCAATCGTGCAACAAAACAAGTCTTTCAAGTCCCACAGCAACTCACTCCAGTAACACAGAACTGCATTTATTTGATTTATTGTGCAAAGTGTTCCAAACAATATGTAGGCCAGACAAAAAATGCTTTAAGGGTCCGGGTCTATCAGCACACACACAACATAAAAAATAAAATAGAAAAACGTAGACACGTAGTCCAGCACTTCCTTACCCACGGCCTTGAGGCCTTCAGGGTGACTGGACTTCAGTCTGACCCATTTTGGTCGCTGTGTGATAGACTGAAATTTGAAAGATTATGGATCATGAGACTTGATACAAAATTTCCAAGAGGTCTTAATGAGACTTAGGAGATCCACCTGACCCTAACCCAAACCTAAACCTAACCAACTAACCATAACACAACCTAAACCTAACCAACTCACCATACCCAAAACCTAAAACCTACCAGACACACCCTGGATTTTACAGACCCATCCTGCACAAACCTAAACTTAACCAGACCTAAAACTGAATAACCCTGGCCTCAATAGCCCTATGAACAGCCTTTAACAGTTGGCCTGCTGTGACCTCTCTTGGTCTTTATGTGATTTGGGGGTGACCAGTGGAGGGATGGACCGTGCACAACCCAGAGTGGGACCCTCAGGGTCCTATCCTGGGAAAACACTCTTTTTTCCTAACCCTAACTCTAACCCTAACCCTAACCCTAACCTAACTCTCTCTAGTCTAACCTAACTCTAACTCTAACTCTAACCCTAACCCACAAAGAACCAACCCCCCAACTGAGATAACCAAGCCCCGTCAAAGCGCATGAATTTCCCGACAAAGAGCCTAAGCTGACCCTAACCCGTATCCTCCAATCCTCTACAGACCTTCAACCTCCCGGTTCAACAATCCCACTGCCCCAGACACTCTCCCCGGCTTCAGCCCACTCAGATCCCATCTCGCAGACCAGACGACGGCTCGAACCCATGAGACTAACCTGGCACATGCCCCTGTTAATTAACCCCGGGACCGATGAATACTCTGAAGCCCTTACAAAATCTATCCATCTGTGTCTCCCCACCAGGAGGCGCCCTCCGTTTGTCTAGTCGAAACCCACTTCTGAAAGCACCAGACAATCAAGCCACTGCCGCTCGTTGTAGTAACCTGAACCCCGTTCCTAAGGTTATCAGTGTCCGTTTGATTGGTCTACCATCTGCCTTGACTTGGGCCCCGTTGGCCTTTCCTAGTCTCCCCAGGGAAAGCATCGGGAGAAATTTTCAAGAAAATTATCAATAGCGTACCCCAGGATCCTCAGGTGTTTCGGTTGTTTAAACGCTAGACACCCTCCTCTGGGGCGACCCGCCCAGGATGATCAAACCTCGGCGTGTGTCTCATAGTCAATTGGCTAATACGACCTCCACCGGATCCGCAATGCTACTGTTGGGATCCAGATAACTCTCGATCACCGGCTTTACACTACAACCTCCCCTGGCTGTCAGAATAAATCAAGACCACAAACCCTGAGCCGGATTTCCCCGTAACCTCCCCCGGCTCTCAGAGTACACTTTACCAATTTTAAGACGAAAAAAATCCGGAACTGGAATCCTCCACTAGCCCTAATCCTCCTATATTTTCCCACCCCCCACCTGGAGCAACAAATGTAGCTAGGCAAAAATGTGTGTATCCCCATAGAAGACTGGGCTCCAATTAAGGCCTGTTAGCCCCAGGCCACCCGCCCTGCGTGCTGTCCAAGTGGACCCAGGGAGGCTGGATACTCACCGTGCAAGTGACCCTTCGTTAACACCGCAAGGTATCTGGGTCACCTGATAAAAAAGCCCAACCCCAAAAACTCCCATTCCTTCCCGTCAAGCCGAGAGAGTGAGACTGGCAGATGCACATTTCTGCACAACAAGCTTCTACCAGTCCACCCCCCTTCCAAGTTCATACATTTTAGAACTGAACAGACATCATCCTTACCAGGACAACCGTCAGATGTAGGAACCTCTGCCCTGGAAATCCCCTGTATCGTTCATGCACCCCCAACCTTGTCCTGGTCACCTCGATCGTGGCGACCCTCCAAAAAAAACGTTAAATTCTATTTTGCTCTTCGTCCATCATGCCCTTGTCTTATCCCCGCCAAACACCCCCACACACGCGCACACATGCATACATACCCACCCACTCCTTCCCTCTTCCTTCCGGTTCCTCTCATCCCGCTTCTGACCCGATGCCATTTCGTCCACTAGCAAGTTCAAAAACTCGTGGCTGAATACATATCTCAACCCATCAAAATGGAAAAAACCTGCAATGACCGAGACCCGAACCCAGGTCTCCCCATCCAAAGCCCAGTATTGCACCACTGAGCCATCTGATCCAATAACCCCTTCAATCGTCACCCCATATATCCCCTAACAGTCTTTACCATTCAAAAAATTTACCTGCCTTGGTCAGGACTCGAACTCCCGTCTCTTCATTCCAAAGATCATCACTCTACCCCTAAGCCATCTAGGCCTAGGTAAATCCATCCCCATAACTGCAAAAGAGCCATTCCTGGCCATACACTCTATCAGGGCTGAGATTAGGGAGTGGGTCAGTTCAAGGCTATTCCCTGCCTTACCACCTAACAACTCGTATCAATCAATCAATCAATCAATCAGGGCTAGGGTTAAGGTGTGGGTCAGTTCAAGGCTATTCCCTGCCTTACCATGAGTCAATCAATCAAATCAATCAGGGCTAGGTTTAAGGTGTGGGTCAGATCAAGGCTATTTCCTGCCTTATAATCAATCAGGGCTAGGATTAGGGTGTGGGTCAGTTTAGGGCTATTTCCGGCCTTATCATCAATCAGGGCTGGGATTAGGGTGTGGGTCAGTTTAGGGCTATTTCCTACCTTATATCCTATTAGGGCTAGGGTTAGAGTGTGGGTCAGTTTAGGGCTATCTCCTGCCCTACGTTCTATCAGGGCTAGGGTTAGAGTGTGGGTCAGTTTAGGGCTATTTCCTGCCTTATATTCTATCAGGGCTAGGGTTAGAGTGTGTGTCAGTTTAGGGCTGTCACATAAACCCCCCCCCCCCCCCAGAGGCTATAATTAAATCCGCAGACCAGGAGAGGATAGACCTGTCTGGGCCACGCCTCTCCCGTAGGAGCCTGTCCGGGCCCGGTCCGCTCCCCCTTCCTCCTCCCCCGGGGCTCAAGGCCCAAGGGGACGAGGGAGGGAGCGAGCCAAATATATATTAACCATGCCAAAGTACCCCTCCTTCAAATAGAACCAAAAATCCCTCCTCCCTTCTTCCAGATCTTCAAATCTCACGACACCTTGGATACAGAAGGTGCAAGGCCCCTGAACAAGCCAACTCCGGACCGGCGAACCCAGCCCGAGCCCGAAAGCCCAGGCCGAGTAATCCCGGCCCGGCATCACACCTTCCCCCATTCCACAAATCGCACAAACTCCCTGGGTGCAGAAGGTGCAAGGCCCTTGAACAAGCCTGCTCCGAACCGGCGAACCCAGCCCAAGCCCGAAGGCCCGGACCAGGTAAGCCCGGCATCACACCCCCCACCCGATGAGATCACAAAGGGACTAGGGGGCCCCCACCCACTTCCCAGTGGTTTTGCGATATATCACGTCCGATGGCTCTGGCGAAGTCTTTTTTGTTGAAACCTTACAACGACTCTCCCAACCGGGGGAGAGCCATGCAAGAATTACAACAGCTCCTCCCAATGGGGCGCACGTCCCTCAGAGGTTTGGGATGGGGAGCTGTGGCAGGCACTGGCCGACGCTCGTCTGAATATATCGGCTCTCCTTCCGGGAGAATTTGGCGCCCGAGCAGGCTTGTGGGCCCCCCAAGAATCCAGAGACTAAATATCCCCTTTCCTCAAGAGACCCCAACGAGGCGCATGAACTTCCCGACAAAGAGCCTAAGCTGACCCTTGCCCGTCTCTTCCCTTCCTTCTTTATAGAGCTCCAGAACCTCGGCCTCCCGGATCATCAATCCCCCTGCCTCCAGACGCTCTCCCTGCCTCTAGCCCACTAAGATCCCATCTCGCAGACCAGACGACGGCTCGAACCCATGAGACTAACCTGGAACATTCCCCTGTTAATTAACCCCCGGGACCGATGAATACTCTGAAGCCCTTACAAAATCTATCCATCTGTGTCTCCCCACCGGGAGGCGCCCTCCGTTTGTCTAGTCGAAACCCACTTCTGAAAGCACCAGACAATCTAGCCACCGCCGCTCCTTGTAGTAACCTGAACCCCGTTCCTAAGGTTATCAGTGTCCGTTTGGTTGGTCTACCATCTGCCTTGACTTGGGCCCCGTTGGCCTTTCCTAGTCTCCCCAGGGAAAGCATCGGGAGAAATTTTCAAGACACATTATCAATAGCATACCCTAGGATCCTCAGGTGTTTCAGTTCTTTAAACGCTAGACATCCTCCTTCGGGGCGACCCGCCCAGGATGATCAAACCTCGGCGTGTGTCTCATAGTCAATTGGCTAATACGACCTCCACCGGATCCGCAATGCTACTGTTGGGATCCGATAACTCTCGATCACCGGCTTTACACTACAACCTCCCCTGGCTGTCAGAATAAATCAAGACCTCAAACCCTGAGCCGGATTTCCCCGTAACCTCCCCCGGCTGTCAGAGTACACTTTACCAATTTTAAGACGAAAAAAATCCGGAACTGGAATCCTCCACTAGCCCTAATCCCCCTATATTTCCCCACCCCCCACCTGGTGCAACAAATGTAGCTAGGCAAAAATGTGTGTATCCCCATAGAAGACTGGGCTCCAATTAAGGCCTGTTAGCCCCAGGCCACCCGCCCTGCGTGCTGTCCAAGTGGACCCAGGGAGGCTGGATACTCACCATGCAAGTGACCCTTCATTAACACCGCAAGGTATCCGGGTCACCTGAAAAAGCCCACCCCAAACCTCCCATTCCTTCCCGTCAGGCCAAGAGTGTGAGACTGGAGGATGCACATTTCTGCACTTCAAACTTCTACCAGTCCACACACTGGTACACACACACACACAAACCCTTTCCCCTTCCTTTCGGTTCCTCTCATACCGCTTCCGACCCGACGCCATTTCGGTTTATTCAAAAGTTAACAACTCCTTCAATTTCCAGTCCCCAGTTTGAAAAGGCCTGGAACCAGGAGCCTTTTGGACCCCTTTCTCCTTTCCTGGGCCATTTGGTTCCTGCTGATGTTGAAAAAACCAAATGATTGCGCCCCCTGGTCAGGAACCAAACACAGGTCTCCCCATTGGAAGGCAAAATGTCCACCACCCAACCAACTGGGCAGATGAATTGATCCATCATGGCTTCACCACCCAATAGAAAAAACCTGCAATGATGGGGGACCCAGACCCAGGTCTCCCCATCCACAGCCCAACATTGTACCACTGGGCCATCTGAACTGACAACCCCATCAGTTGTTGCCTGATAAATATCCTCCAGGACTTTACTGCCCTAAAAAAAAAAACCTGCCATGATCGGGACCTGAACTCAAGTCTCCTCATCCAAAGACCATCACTCTACCACTGAGACTTACGTGAATCTGTCCCCATAAAATTAAATGAGGGCTATTCCCTGCCCTTTATATTTTATGAAGGTTAGGATTAGATTGTGGATTGATTCAGGGCTATTTCCAGTCTTTCATACTATGAGGGCTAGGATTAGAGTGTGGATTAGTTCAGGGCTATTTCCAGCCTTTTATTCTTTGAGGGTTAGGATCAGAGGTATAAATTATTCAAGTGTATTTCTTGCCTTTCATCCTATGATGGTTAGGGTTAGAGTGTGGGTTGGGGTTAGAGTTAGGGTTGGATGATAGGGTTAGGGTTAGTTAGGGTTAGGGAGGTTAGGGTTTATCAGGTGCACTAGTTAGTGCACTAGGTTAGTCAAGTTCACTAGATTATCAAGTTCACTAGTCAGTGCACTAAATATTGCATTAATTAGTCATGTGCACTAGTTAGTGCACTAGTTAGTCAAGTGCATTAGATAGTCAAGTGCACTAGTTAGTGATAGTTAGTTAGACTTTTAGCTGTATGTGTCAGCTTTCAAATTCAGTTAGCTCATCAAGAAATTGAAACAATAAATGAGTTTTTGTGATTTGAGTTTTACTTCGTTTTCAAGTGCACTAGATAGACAGGTGCACCAGATAGTAGTGCTGTTTTTGATACATCGATACGACACTATATTGTGACAATGTTTTGACAATACGAATATCGATAGAGCCTGCTAGTTTAAATACAAGAACACCATTTAAAGTTGAGTAGAAAAGCACAAGGTTGCCTTATATATAAAATAACGTAGCCCCTGAACAGAGCTTCCTACATGCACAATACGGAAATATCTGTTAAGTGTATTTACATATCTTTGTCAATCTGGCAACCCTGTGCAGTGAAGCTATTCATTTAAAAACAATTATTTAACCAGATTATTATTATTTTAAAGATAACGTAGTTCTAGAGCGATTTAAGCTATTAGATTTATATACAACTGGTGTATAAAACTCTCAGGTGTATTTTAAAGATTCTATGCCGCAAACTTTAAATATTTCACATACTTTTGAAAATCCAGCATTTTGTTGATCCTGATAGGCACTCGTTGTCACAGTTGTAAACACTAGGCTTTCTTCTTTCATCAGGGGGTTTGGCGCCACGTACCTTTGTTTCAAGCTGGAATGTTAAAGAATGCAACACACACATCTCACAGAAATCCTTTAGAATTCAATCAATCCAACGGGGACTTCAACACTCCTGCAGCATTTCCACTTTTGTGTGCCATATTCATGAGATGTTTAGCCAACAGTCCTTGGGCGTGACTGCTCCAGGTGTGTGTTCACAGTGTATGTGTGTTCACTGCTGTGTGTGTGCATTTTGGGTGGATAAAATGCAAAGCACAACTCCTGAGTATGGGTCACCATACTTGGCTGTATGTCACATCACTTTGTCTGTTACCATTTTGAAGAAAGAGGGTGGTATCATCTGCTAATTGGGTTATAATTAGTTCTCTAGCAAAAATAGTCATACCTTTAATCGTTCTCGCTTTAATATGATTAGCGAGGAGTTGACTTATCACAAATAAATATGGAGAGACAGGGCAACCCAGCCTAATCCCTCTAGACAAATAAACTGTTGCTGTTCTTATAAATAGCTTTAATTGCAGAAGTGAAAATATTTCCAAACCAAAATTTTATAAGGGAATGAAAAATAAACTGATACTCTAAGGAGTCAAAGGTCTTACAGAAATCAAGAAAAATAATTAACCCATTATCTTCTTTAAATTCAGGATAATCCAAAATATCTAAAACTAATCTAATGTTGTTTGTGATATGCCTATTTCTCATGAGGCTAGTTTGTGTTCTTTCGATAACCGATTCTTATACAGCTTTGGGTTTAAGCAAATACCATGGCAAATCATTTATAATTATTGTTTAGTAAACTAATTGACAGACAGTGTAATTTTGCTTAGGGTATTTAGGGTATTTTTTTCAAATAATTATCTGCCTTTATCACCTCCTCTACAGAAAATGGCATATCAAAAAGTATGTAAAAAGTATATCAAAATATTTTTATTTTTGTCAAGTTTTCACTTCTATAGAACTTTAAAAATCATGAGATACGTTTTGAGAATAATTGGATCCGAATTTTTTTTTTTCAATAAAAATTCACAACAGTAATTGGGAATTAGTTTACGGTACTTTGCTACAATCTCATTCACATTTAATTTACTAATGTTGTTATTAATATGGTGTCTCTCTAAATTAAAAAAGTACTGTGAATTTTGTTCTCCACCTTCGAGTCATCGCCTCACTGAATGAACAAACGCATCTTTCTTTCTGTAGGTTATCTAGTTTGATTTGTAGATCTGATAATAGTAATTTTTCTTCATTCAATACATTGTCTGGGCATTTTTTTGTTAATTTTGTTATTTCAACAACAATGCCGGTTTCTTCAGCTCTTTTGCATTTGGCTATAAAGCTACAAAATTTTCTTAAATATTTCGTGATCTCAAATTTCTGAAAAAAAAAATACATATTGATCCACCGATTACTTTTTAACTTCATTATATAGCAGTAGTGAATTGTTAAGTTTCCAATACAATCAAAAACCTTGATTGATGTCTAAATGTCTTCTGTAACAGTGTTGACAAATGAAATCAAGCTTGAGATGTCAGTCATTGATGTTGGGTGGGGTTTTAACATAAGGGCCATGGTTTGCCTTTAACTGGTTTGGGGGTGAAAATCACACATATAAAAAGTTAATTCCAGAAGTTGCTCTGTTGTTTTTTCTACTGGGTCCAGAAAGTAATCAGATTGGGCCCTAAACCTAATTTGTAAGTTGCTTTGGATAAAATTAATAAATGTAAAAGTAAAATTTGCTGGGTTTGACTGAATTGTAAAAGTAATGTAAAACAAAGTAATACATACTGTAGCAAAGCTCAACTCACAGTTCACAATGAAATTGGAAAGGCCCATGATCTCTTCAATTAAAAAAAAAAGTATAGGGAAATGTACATATTGTTGATGACACTCTTTGATTCGTAAAGTATTGCAAAAACAACTCATGCTGCCATCATATATAAAACAATCAAATTATGAAAATATGTTGTTTTTTCTTTTTTGCTTGAATTAGAAAAATTAGTAAATCTACAATAAACGTTTGTGGAAACAATTCATAATTTATTTGCTTAATGTTTTTATTGCTACTACAATAAACAGTATTTGTTTACAGAGGACTTTTTAAATAATAATCATTTAGAATTTTTGCTAATATTAATTACTGTCTGGCTCCCCATTTTCCCAGGTTGTTTGGACTGAAATCAACCCATTGGATTTTGATTAAATTAATCTGACTTGTACAGGACTGTTATTATCCCTCACATATATAGACATTTTCCACTGCAGACTGCTTATCTTTTTCTGGGATGCAGACAAACAGGTGAAGTAAATCACAGAATTTATCCAGGGTCATAATTCTAATTTAATCAGAGTGTTCCGGGAAAACTTCTCTGAAATGAGTCAGTATATTTTTCTGTAATATTTACGGACATTATTAGAATTATCATTCTTGGCTGTTTATAACTGCATATTTCTCTATTCTGATTCATGTAATGCATTCAAATATAATTCTACATGTCAGGTAATTAAGGCTAGTGAACCAAAACTTTGATAAAACAGTATTGGTATTTAGTCCAGATTTTCAAATAGTTGTATCTCAGCCAAATATTGTCCTACTAACAAACCATATCAATGGAAAGATTATTTATTCAGATTTCAGATTATCTATTAATCTCAATTTCTGCCACCGATATATATATATATATATATATATATATATATATATATATATATATATATATTTAGTTGTTTATATCCTACACAGAGGAGAAAAAAAACATGTTAATGGGAGATATTTGGTCTTCTACAAGCACAGGATTTGCAGTCTTCAGATTCCCAGCATGTCTCCAGTCACCTGACACCCCAACAGAGCGTTCCCATCACACACACACTGAGACAGGCCGTCTGCTGAAACACACACACCTTGCAAACTCATATCACTGTAAAATAACATGGAAAGCACCAACTTGCAGAACATCTGATGAGAAATATTTTGATAGTTGAATATTGTCTCACGTTTCTGAGAGCGGACCCATGACGCCGCCTTCATGGCCACAAACTGCCACTCCTCCTGCTGATCTGATTTAAATGCATATAACCAGATGAGAGCGAGGACGGTGGCCCACACTGACCCGTCCACCTGAAACACAAGCACACCTCTAATACACGCACACACTGAACCAATCAGAAACCTATCTGTGGATATGACATCATATGTCCTACCTGTGCTGTTTTCTGATTGGTCACTTCGTCCTCTGTCTTCCCAAACACAGCAGCCAATGGAGCGTTGAGCTCCCAGCATCCCGTGGCCTTCTGAAGAGAGACCAGTTGGAGCACAGGGTCCTTCAGGGGCTCAGCTTCTGCTGAAATGCACAGATCATTCAGACAGAAGTCATCGAAACATCCATAGCAGCATTCTGATAGGTTTATGATTAAAGCATATAAATCAAATGAAATAAAGCGTCATTCAGACAGGATTTTTTTTTTTTTTTTTTTTTGACGCATCTATAAACAGATGCCAGTAGTGTTTCTTTTTCAATGCTCTGGAACACTGTCACAGAGCAAGTTTTTGCCATTTGTAAAGTTAAATGTCAGCACAGCACCTGAGGCAGGTAGACCCGCGGTGATGACATCATCGTCCACATGCTGTGATGTCATTTGACATTTAAAATCAAACTGTAAAATATTTCATTTACGCACTTCAGAAAAAGAAAACAATTCTAACCCAATACAACCCTGACTGATTAAATTTCTATGAAAAAAAAGCATGATAATAAATACAATAAATAAAATCCGCATATTATAATATACTTTTCTCTTTTTATTCTCCTGTCATTTGAATTACATGAAGGAAACCTTTGACCTATTGTTAAGTCCCTCTCTTCCTACACAGATGGGCCAATGGCAGTCGAGTATCAATTGCACGGGGAGCGCGGTCATGCCAAATTCTGCATCCTGCCAGATTATGCATCCCCTAGTATTGGTAGATAAAGAGTAAGTATGGGCGAGGGGTCAGGATTAGGGGTGATGATGTGATTAGCCAATCAGGAAGCAATTTCAGAATGGGGGTGAATAATCTGGCAGGGGTGCAGAATTTGGCACATCAGCCGAACTCAGACATCTGTATGTTTCAGTGTCATAGAGAAACATTGGAAGATCTGAAGCTTGCATTCGTTTCATGGTGTTTATGCTGCAAAAATGGAAAAACCATATGCCTGCAGTACTAGTAAAACTGATTCCAGGTATCCTGTGAGGATGGGAAATGGAATTAATTTTATTCCATTTCCTAAACTCAAACAAAACAGAGCGAAATGTCCCCAAGCATTCAACCCCAATAAAAATATAAAAGAAAACCTTCATTTTCTGGTTGTCATACTCTCATTAAGTTACACTTTTCATTTGCTCAAGCAGAACATTAATGTCATCTTGTGCTTCAGCAAAGTATCTCTGGTTATAACTAGCTAAAGTTAAAGTTAGCGAGTTCATGCTAACGTACAAACCTAAATAACAGACTATTCTCGCATCCGGTACAGTGTAGGCCAAAAACACACAAACGAAGGTCTACATTTCACTTCATATTAAACTGGTTAAATGTAAATCAATTTAATAATATGAGACTTCTCCCACTTGCATTGTGGTCTGTAAACACTGCTTGCAAATGAATCATGTTAAATGATCGAGAATTACCAACCATGTATATTTTTAAATCTTGTATATATCCCTGTATGGCATATTCAATTTCCACTTGAATGGTGGTCCTTCTGTGTCCAAAATGGTTCAAAAACATCTTGTGACAAGGTTTTCACATTGACAGCTCTCATTGCAAGACAGTGAGCAGCGGGGCAGGGCTTATCCGTAGATCAAATGTTCCTTTCAAGTTCTAATCTGACGTACATCAACATGCAGGGTTCATATAAGGTGCTATGATTGAAGGAATTCAAATTCAAAAGCATCTCAGTATCTAATGCATAATATAATGTCTCCATGTACAATTAATCCTGTCTGATTTAAGGCATTGTTTACAAAACCTAAGGCTGTTTTGTTAGACTTACTCTGTTCTGACTCATCCTCACATTCAATCATCGAGTTGGACGAGTCCATGCAATATTCTAATTCTAAAAAAATAATCATTCAAAGAGTGACATACAAAATAAGGCTATTAGATTGAGAAAAAAAAATCTTAGTGAAGTGGCTGTATATTTCTCTTACGCATTAGAGAATCAAATGCCATTTGGGGAGCCATTGCTGAGAAAAGAGAGGGAAAACCCAGGGCTTGTTAAAGTCATAAGCTAAAACAATCATTCAATGAGTGGCAAAATTAGATTGGAAAAACAACAACATTAACATAAGACATGTTCAGTGAAGTGTTGCTGTCTGTGCATTTCTCTTACGCATTGCAGAACAAAATGCCATTTGGGGAGCCATTGCTGAGAAAAGAGAGGGAAAACCCAGGGCTTGTTAAGGGCATATGCTAAAACAATCATTCAATGAGTGACAGGATAAAAGACAAGTAGATGAAAAAAAACATTTAAAAATAAGCCCATTTCAGAAAAATACCCGCAGAACATTTTCTTTTACACGCTACAGCACTTTGGGAGCTAAGTATGCTAATAAATCAGAGAAAATAAGATACTGTATAAGAAAAAAAAAAAAGAAAAAAAAACATATCTGACAATCACAAACAAAAAACAGTCACACCAAACCAGCTATTAACGAAAAAACACATGACTAAAATATATCTCATGTCATCCAAAAACTGAAAAATTTATTGATTGACCACTCTTATTTTTTGAGTGATTAACTTCATGTATTGGTACTGAAAAACCCACATATTTGTTTTTCTATTCTTTGTGTCATGGCCCACATCTAAACCTCAATATCTGATATAATGTGCTATAATTTAATAATCGGCTCTTAATAAGTTTCATTCCAAGGAGCTATGACTGTCCTGAGCTGAGATATTGAGGTCTATATAAAAATCTGCATGACTAAATCAGGTGCTTTTTCTATAACCTTACATAGAGGTAATCACTTAACAAACAAATTTAGAAAATGTAAAATAGTTAAACAACCTTTGCTGGGTTGCTTGAGATGGACTGAACCATGAAAAGAATAAAGTAGGTTATTTCTTACCACACATTCTCATAGGTTGACAATGCAACGCAGACCTCTGAAACATATCTAATAAAGAATTGAATTTCACATGTTGATTATGTGTATACAACAAATTATTATGCATGTCTAACTACTATGTGACAGGAAAACTGATTATGAAATCATCCTTGTGATCCAGCTTTGTCCAGTCCTCATCCTGGAGTTCCAATGACCTGGAGAGTTTAGTTCCGACCTGCTCCTCTTTCAGCAGGTCCAGATGTGTTTAATTAGGATTACAACTCAACTCTGCAGGACAGTGGCACTCCAGGATCAGGGTTGTTCTAAACAGAGAGTAAATCAGTGAATACATGTGTACACACACACACACACACAAAGAACTTACGTGCTACTGGCACTCTCCTCTGCAGCAGTGGTCCTTTCACAGTCTGATTGTGGTCTTTATTAATGCCGATGAAGGCTGTATGAGCACTACTCACTCCTGCCTGAACACTGAGCTCCACAATCCTTTTCCTGATGTTCTCTGCGTCTGCTCCTCCGGCTCGTTCCTCCAGCTCCAGAGAGCGGATCACAGACCGTGCTCCCAGCCGGTGGATCGTCAGTCTACAACAAACATAAATCTATAAATACATTCTTTACCGTCAGAGACGCAGCCAGGCGTCACAAATGTGATCACAAACATGCATTTTGGCTCAGTTCTCTTCTTTATACTGATCCATGTCTCATCTATAATTGTCCGATCAATGCCAAAACAACCAATAAAATCAATAGTAAAAAAAAAATAATTGGGAAGACCATGTTCAAAAGCACAATAACATAATTTTTACACAACCAAAAAAACCATTAAAAAGAAACATATTCCTCAATTTAAACTGAAGAAATCACCACTCCTCTGATGATCAAGAGCAATGTCCTATTCATGAACGAGCAGATTCTGTCCCATGAACCGGTTGAAACCTCTGTGTGTGTGTGTGTGTGTGTGTGTGTGTGTGTGACTGCTCTTGTTTTTGTGACATATCAGGACTCAACTCTGTATAATGACATGGGTATGACACAGGTATTACAAGGAGAGGGTGACTTATGAGGACATAACCCATGACCCCATTTTTCAAAACGCTTATAAATCATACAGAATGAGTTTTTTTGAGAAAGTAAAAATGCACAAAGTTTCCTGTGAGGGTTAGGGTTAGGTGTAGGGTTGGTGTAGGGCCATAGAATATACAGTTTGTACAGTATAAAAACCATTACACCTATGGGATGAACACACTTTACACAAAAACAAACGTGTGTGTGTATGTGTATGTGTATGTATGTATATATATATATATATATATATATATATATATATATATATATATATATTACCCTGTGTCCTCCATTGGTTTAAGAGTAAACTGAAGCTGGTTAGTCACTGGTTGATCTTTCAGCTTGTATTTCAGGGTCACAGCTCCTTCCTTCTTTCCTGAACTCTATGATGTGGAAGAAAGAAAAAGTAACATATTTGATGATTAAGGATTTTACAGGGCAACTGTTTAAATTAAAATTAGTGACCACATGTATCATACAGCAAGCAATTTATCTAATGGTACCAGATGTGACAAAATCAATCACAAATCACAGCCAATCAGAAGAATATGTGGGCGGAGCCTCTCTTCAAATTCACTGCTTTCTCTAGCTTGTGAGCTTCTTTGTTCATGTTCTCTTTATATTTTTTAAAATCTTTGGTAAAATTCATATCCATAACGCTTTCGTTTTGGCTATTAGTCACATTCAATCATAAACTCAATTAAACCCTTTTAACATGTAATGATCAGTATCTCAGATGATCATTCAGTCCCAACATTTGAATTTCGTGACTTTTTCTAAATTGTTTCAGCTGCAAGTCGCAAAAACGATAACAGTTTCAGAAACAATGTTCTGACGCTTGTTGTGTATCGCGGTCACAGTTAGTTAAGACAAAACTCTGATTTACATGGAAAATATGTAATCTATTTAGGGCTGTCCCCGACTAAAAATGTTTCTAGTCAATTAATAGCCCTTCATTTAACTAATCACGTTTATATTAATTTAAATATATACTTATTACTAATTAAACTAATTCTAATACTAATTGGTGTTTTCTGCGTCAGTGTTGGCACCAAAGATGAAGTGGAAGATACTAACTTACCATTTCCACAGTGACGCCTTCAGAGAGAAATGCACCTTTCATAGCGATTACATAATCAGACAGTTTTTGTTTTTGATTTCAGTTGGTTTGTTTTAAAGTAGACATTTCGAGCCTTCTATACATATATATCTCATGTCTGTGAGGCAAGTAGCCTTTACAAGTTTCGCTTAATTTTTTAAACCCTTCACGCAAATGGCAGAAAGCGTATCCAAATCGTTCTCTTTGTTTTAAAAAAAGCACAACGTTTTTTTGGTATTGTGGGTGTGTGCACAAATAAAAGTAGACCCTTCACAGTTTCGAATGAAGTTTTACTCTCTGTATCTGTAATACTCTTCTGTGTTTTTTTACTGTTATCAGGAAAGCAATGTCAGTGATCTAGCCATGCAGTAGTGCACTGACAGCTTTCACACTCGATATGTGCTTAAAACCCACAGGAGTGCCTCAGTGATAGATGTGTGAAAGTACTCGGGTTACACCGTAGTTTAAATGCAGCAAAATTAAATGGCCAGTAAAACAAAGCCAGAATACCGTATCTCAAGGCCGGCACAGTAACCTTAATACTGACGCACGGCTAAACAAAGACAGACAAAGCACTGTAACTCAATTTTAGCATTTCAAAACTATGTTTAAGAGTGGTAACTGCTGTTATACAGTGTTTCTGCCTTGATTTCTTCTGGGCTTTTCCAAGTAACTGTTAAGACAACCCATTGATTTCTTGCAAAAACGACAAAACTGAATCATGGACGAAATCCACCAAAAACGAAGTAACAGCCTTTCGCCTTTGCACGGCAGAATACATATTTTGTTGACTAAGCCTCTTCTGGACGACCAACGGTTAGTTGACTATTGGAGGGCGGCCCTACTTTTAACACATCTCAGTGTCACATCACATCTAGGTTAGGACAAATACATTTTCTTAAATCCCAAAGCCACTCAAAAACAGCTGACATGTTAGATTCAGTTTGCATCTGGTGGTTGTTGACCCCTTGGTTTATATGAATGACGCTGGTCTCCAAAAGACCATTAGTTAAAACCATTCAAAGCTTTCACCTGTCCTTTAATCTGAGCGTAGATAAGCGCCCTCTGACCCTGGAACAGAGTATTGATGGATGGAGACAGCATGTCCACCGTCACACCCTCGGGAACGGTCCAGTCCACAGAGATATTATCCACGGCCGGCTGGAGAGCAAACCTGAGCGACTGCATCACCTGACGGAGGAGAGAGGCTGGTACATACACACCCTAAATATCTTATGCTGACTCTGTCCAGTCAGTTGCCACAGTAGGTCTTACTTTGGGCTGCATGCGGTCAGTGCCTGTGATGAACTGAGCGTGACCAGAACCTTCTCTGGCCATTCCTGTGATGAGAGCCGTACTCGCACCCTCACCGATCCCGAAGGAGAAACACCTGCAAACACAAGAGCAGCTCCAGTGCTGAGCGCCTGACATGAGATCAGTAAATGAGGAGGACTGAGACGAGTGAACGCACCTGTGAGAGTAAACGTGACTCTTCACCAGATCCAGCACCTCCTTAGTGTTCCACACCTCTCCATCGGTGAACATGAACAGCTGAGAGAGAGGAAGAGAGAGGAGTAAATGATCTCTGTTTGTTTTCCTGAAGGAATCTGTGAGAGTGTGGCTGTGCTGTACCTGTCGAGGGTGATCTGGGTAACAGGGCTGACTGTAGATGTGTTTAAGCGGCTGTAGGATCTCTGTGCCGCCCATGTCTGCGCTCATGCTCTTCACTCTCTTCAGAGCCTCTTCCATCGTGTCCTCGCTGTACACAACACTCTGACTGCAACGACACACACCACAGTCTCTCACAAAACCACAGCTAACCCACACAAAGTCACTCCTGAAGATTAATTAACATTAGTTACTGACGGAAAGAAGGACTCGAAGTGAGATCCGAATCCGTAGATGTTGAAGTAGCATCCCATGGGCAAACTCTTCAGCAGCAGAAGCAGCGTGTCCTGGAGACACACATGTGCAGATGAGCACGCAACTCAATACACTCAGATTAATGCATCATGTCTGAAATCCTACATCTTACTCTTGCACTTTCGATGCGCATCTGTGCGTCATTCCCATGATGCATCTTGCAGTCCATACTGCCTGACCTGTCAACCACAAAAATGAACTCGCCCCGAGACGCCAGTGATGACATCACATCTGCAGGGAACTCTGGGTACAGACTGATCATGAGCGCTGGGTCGCCCATCAGAGAACCTGCAACATTTACATTTATTAATTTGGCAAATGTTTTTATCCAAAGCGATTTACAGTTAAGAAATACGATTTATACATTTATAAAACGATGGCAGTAAACATGAGAAGTGCCCGTTATACAAGGTTTTAATCATCGTTCAAAATGGTAAATCCAGGACAGGCAGGCAAAAAGGATATTAAGAGAACAGAAAGAGAGAAGGCATAGATTTTTTTTGTTAGATGCTCATGGAAGAGATGAGTGTCAGTTGTTTCCTGAAGATTGTGAGGGATTCGGCTGTTTGGATGGAGTTAGACAGTACTGTGGTAAAGGGGTGTAAATGGCCTGAATGCTGTATGAACTGTGTTAGACTGCGTGTCAGTCTCTATCCTGCAGAGTGGATCAAAACTACCTGAGCAACTAATCAAGCCCTGCATCACAACTTACATACAACCCGTCCTAAACATCACAAATCAGTTCACAAACTTCTAGAATCAAAACATTTTTTATTTTGGTGTAGGGCAAAATCAGTATTCTTTGATCAAATAGTGACATGAACACAAATAGTCAAATAATAGCCTTTATGAAGAAATTCTGCCAATTTTATACTGCAGTGTGATTCTCTCCTATGAACGGTCAATGGTTCGACTGGAACTGAGGTCTTATGATGTGTAGCATACAGTATGACATAGAAAAACAGATTTCACACAGCGTGACACCAATTATATCCAAAATCTTATTGGGATCATATTAATCATTCTGACAAGCAACAACTGTAAAGTACAGTAACAATCTGAGTTTACTGGCTTTAACTTACATTATACTTACACCAAACTGAATTCATGTACAAACAAAAGCATCATATCTTCCATGTTTCAATGTTATTTGCACAGGACGTTAGGGAGTTGTACCTGACGGAGCCGCAGACGCTCCTGCCTCCACGACAGCAGAGGGATGATGGGAATTTTCGTAATACAGAAACAGCTCCACATCCTTATCGAACCGGTGACCAGCAGTCAGATTCACCTACACACACACACCAGCATGCTTTTAGGCTTCTTGAAATTTAAACGTTAAGTGAATAAAAACTACACACACACACAGTCACTCAAACTCTCTCACAGACATACACACACACGCACACACACACAGTACCTTGGCGTGAGTGTGTTGCGCGTCGAGGAACTCCAGAGGATCCAGAGGGCAGCTGGACTCGAGTTTGGAGATACGGTCTGAAGATCTCACTTCAACACTCAGAGACAGAGTGTAAGGAATAATTGATGCTGAGGAAACTTCTGGAACACCAGCCTCTGAAACTTAGAGAACCACACAGACAAACAGAAACACTTTATAACACAGTATCAATCTAGAGCCCAACAGCAGCTTCCATTCTGACCAGAAGTGACTTGAGAATTAGGCTGGTTTAGGAACCAGCTGCTTGTTTGAGAAAATGAAAAGGATAGTGATAGTGAGGTGTAGCTGTTTTATTCCATCCAATTGCACAAACACACAGTGTGGGGGGGGGGGGGGGTCGGTTCTTGCTCAAGGGTCTCCCATCTGTCGTAGTATTGAGGGTGGAAGAGAGCACTGGTCATTCACTCCCGATAACAATTCCAGCTGACCTTTGGGTTACAAGTTCAACTCTCTAACCATTAGGCCACAACTGCCCCCACTCGTTATAAAAAGCTGTTTCGACTGCTGATCATTAAAGCACCAAACTACCCACAACTCTAATGTAAGATCCATGCATTACATTTCTGCAGTACTCCTACATGAGCGAAACACTGCTTAAGTAAGCTTTAAAATAATTCAGAGTTTATGAAAATTTCCTGATAATTTACTGATAATTTACGCCCCATGTCATCCAAGATGTTCATGTCTTTCTGTCTGCAGAAATAAAGGTTTCTGAGGAAAACAAAAATGCTTGTTTTGCACTAGCTATACATCACACATGACAATCAAGCTGGAAAGATCACGCGTGACACAGAAGCACAGACCCAGTGTTTTCAACCAACCCTCTTTTCTGAACAGAGCACACAGATGAAGAGGTGATTGCACGTGACCTTTCAAACGGGATTACGTCATGCGTGAATTTGTGGTTGCACACCGTTGAGCTAGTGCAAGATGTCTATTTGTGGTTATTTGCAACTAAAGACAGACAGACATAAACATCATGGATGACATTAGGGAGAGTAAATTATCAGAACAATTTTATTCTGGAAGTGAACTACTCCTTTAATTAGCCACTGCTGTGGCCTGTACAGGGTTATGATCTGGATTTATTCACCATCAATCAATACATGCTCTTTCCTGAAACCAGGTAATGATTACCTGCAGGTGTGTATCGTGGGTTGAGTACAGCGGGCAGACAGAAGCGCAGCGCATCATCGGCCTGGACACTGAGCTCCATGATGTAGACGATGGTGATGGAGGCATTCTGACCCGGAGACAAACAGCCCACACTAAGTTTGAACACATCTGAACTCTCCTCGCTCTCTTCCAGCAGAAACGCCTGCTGGCCCGAGCTCACAGCATCATCATACTGATCCCGCGCCTGTGAGAGACAAACTCATCCGTATCCACAAACTCAAAGACACAATCAGACAGCACTAGAGAAAGATGCAGGACTCACACTCTGTCTGTCCTGCACCTCGGCCACAATCTCCTGCTCTCCGATCCTGGCGCTGAAGTGACAGACCGCGGCGTCGGCGGGCAGCGGGAAGACGAACACGGCCTCCAGCGGACGCTCCTCCTCGTTCACATACTGCAGACAGGAGCGGACGGAGGCCACGTGATCCCGAACCTGCAGCTCCACCGAGATGCTCTTCAGAGGAACTGAGAGACAAACAGAAGACACACAAACATCTTCTTCAAAACAAACACATCTCAACTATACACAGTATGAAATATAAACAGTTTCACATTGTTTTTAAGAAAGAAGAGATATGTTTTTACCTGGTTCATTTTTTTCAGACACGAGACCACAGCAGTTCACCATGATGATGCTCTGTGAGAACAAATCATCTTTTACTACACATTATATTATATAACTTGTCTATTTAGACAATCTGTCATGATTACGTAATCTGCTCAAAAATAAACAGCTGCTGTATCAAGTTACACCGAAAGGTTGGACAAAATGTGATCATCAGGGGAATATTTCTCGATCACCAAGTAGATAGCTTCCTACTTCCTAATTCTTATAGCGATTGAATAGTCTACAGAGTAATGTTGTCCAGCAGAACATCTGTTCACTCTTCTCTAGAAAACTGACTGGCTTCTCTCCGGCATGATTTCACACGAGTGTCTTCAGACCTTCGAACTGTACATGAATTATGAATGTGTGTGGCCTTCCTAACTGAACTAATTTCCACAAATTGAACATAGAAATAAAAACAGAATAACAAAACAATAAGTTAAAACAATATGTGCAACCATAAAGTACTCTCTCAATATTGAAAGTGCAAAAAAGACCAAATTTTTCTTCCAGTATGATACAAAGAGATGCTTACAGCTAACCAGCCTTGTCTAAAGCCCAAAGTACCTGTATACTTCACTTTGGTACACTTACACTAGCGTATGCATACAGTCATATAAAGTAAACTCCATTTGATAGCGCCCCTGAACAGGTGGTCGACACATGTGCTCTAAAAAGCCCTCAATTTTTTCTTCCAGAAGTTGTGACTGATGAAATTGATGATTTTACTTTAACATAAATCTCTCACAAGTCAATGTGCATGTGCAACCTTCATGTAGAAAGCATGTGCAGTTACAAAAATCAGACGGTGCACACACTATTCTATTGATGAAATTTACATCACGTGAACTGTATGTGTGACCCTCACGTATGTGTAAAAATCAAAGTTTATTTTAGGCTTAGAGGATTATTTATACTTCTTCGTTGGACCTACTCCGTGGCCTCTACATGGTAGACTATGTGTCGGATTTGTACTTTATAGTTCTGCGTTGTTGTCCACATCAGTGTGAAGTTACACAAGCAGAACAGTAGTAGGCATTGTCCATGGGAATGTCACCTGTGTAAACCGATATTAAGCCAAAAGCAGCAGCAGCTTGTTGTCTACATTGTCAGAGAAATATCAGCAGTAATGCCGGCAAATAGACAGGGACTTTCGTTGCAGTTGTTGGTCCATCTTTGTTTTCACTGTAGTTAAATTGCAAGCAGAAATGCGATCCCATCACAGATTTATTTTTCTTTGACCTAAAGGTTTTCTTTGTCCTGAGGCTGATACGCTCTTGCACACTGCTCCCCAACACATCCATCATGAGCACAGTGTGTGTAGTCACTACTCTCAGAGGAAAATAAAGAGATCAACAGACATCCAGAGAGTAATATAAGACAATATAAGAGTTAATTTGAATTTTAAACTTAATAACAGGCCAGTGTTAGCCAATGTAGATCAGCTAGAATAGGAGTGAAGTGTGCCAAACGCTATGCAGCTGTACACCAATGAAAAGGGCAGGGCTTGGGTAGACGCAGATGAAAGAATGCTGATGTAGAGAGAGTTCATATCAGACTGAAATGAAAAAGAGGAGTTAAACATAACGCAGAGGTTTCTAACGATACTAGATGGAGCAATTAGTGAGCCAGTTATATTGCAAGTAAAGTCAGCGGGAACTTTGGTGTTAAGTGATCTCAGTTTTATCCATATTAAGTTTCAGAAAATTAGAGTAAGCCATGTTTTTATATCCAGAAATTTTATTTAAACAGAAGTTTTTTTTTGTCAATCTGGATGGATAGGGAAGGCCTGCATGACGTGTAAATTTGAATGTGATCAGCATAAAAATGATTGATAGTATCTGAACCAATGGTAAAATAAACAAAGACCCAAGAACGGCCCATTATAAATAATAGAAAAAATTACAAATATTGGAATAAGAACAAGTGAGGGATATAAATTATATATATATATATATATATATATATATATATGTGTGTGTGTGTGTGTGTGTGTAAAAAGTAAAACCTTAGAGACCCTTAAATACAGAAATGTTATGTAGACAAAAGAATACAAGAAGATGCTTAAATTTGAAGCCAGAATTGTTTTGAACCAAATATTTTAAACATTCAAACCTTCCCTTGAATATGGTTGTGTTAAGGATTTTCTACTGATATTTTCCACCTTATTTTTTCTTATGAATTTAAATTTAAGAGAGTCAATAGATTTACAAGCATTAGAATCAATGTAAAGTGGTATAGAAGGATAAACAAAGTGTGAAATACCTTCTGCCATAGATTGTAAGATCCCTCTGTTAATACACTCTGAATTTACATTGGGCAGAAACTAATTTAGGATGAAAATTCAGTGAAATTCTTTCCTGGGCAGATTTACAGATACAAATACCAAGATATTTAACAACATCCTTCACTAAAATTCTATCAACAGAAGTCACATCAGAATTATGAATAAACATTTCACTTTTAACTACTAATCCAGATGATTTAGAATTTTTTTTTTTAGACATCAAATTTACTTACCACAAATATTTAAATTTGGACACATAAAACACCAAACCCAAATTTAACTTAAGCTTTAAAAATAAGTGTTTAACTGTGTCAAATGCTTAAAGGGCACCACTACTAAACAAATCAGAATAATACAGTAAATCTAAAGTAAGGAGAATATTATTGGAGATATGTCGATTTTTCATAAAAGCGGTTTCTAAAATTTACGTCAGTCAAGTGTTTTAAATAAATCCTTCTGTGAGAAGATGTGTCTTCATGCGTTTATTAGTCACGTTAACCCTTCTGTTTATTCAGCGAGTACTGTAGGTGTTGCCTGGAGTTCTTCTGCGGGGTGTATTAGGATTTTCTCTGGCTAATCATGATTTATCTCCTTTGCGATTTAATTTTGATTAGTCATAATTCATGCAGACTTACCTTCTACGATTTGAAAGCACCTCTAAAACCTGCCCTGGCCCCTCATCTCTTGCTTGTTTCACTAGAGGCCATAATTTGTTGCAGATTACTTTTTTGGATTACCAAGGATAACGGTTTTGACATTCTCATTGTTAGATTAAGGGACACTTGCATCATGCAGATTACATCTCCATTTGTATTCATCCAGCTCCAACCAAGACTGCCAAAGAGATTAACTTTCTTTCGTCAGGGAAGAAACCATATTCTCCAGAGACGCAACTGTTTTAGTGACGTCTTCGGTTACATTGCCAAAGAACTCCACAGATGAGGAGAGGGAATTAACAGAAGGCATGTTCTCTTCAACCCACATTTCCACATAATGTAGCCTTGCCAATGATTCAAATAAAAAGGAAAAATTAAAACATACAGGTGCATCTCAATAAATTAGAATGTCGTTGAAAAGTTAATTTCGGTAATTCAACCCAAATTGTGAAAATTGTGTATAAAATAAATTCAATGCACACATACTGAAGTAGTTTAAGTCTTTGGTTCTTTTATTTGTGATGATTTTGGCTCACATTTAACAAAACCACCAATTCACTCTCTTAACAAATTAGAATACTTCAAACAACATTTTTAGTGAATTGTTGGCCTTCTGGAAAGTATGTTCATTTACTGTACATGCACTCAGTACTTGGTAGGGGCTCCTTTTGCTTTAATTACTGCCTCAGTTCGGCGTGGCGTGGAGGTGATCAGTTTGTGGCACTGCTGAGGTGGTCTGGAAGCACAGGTTTCTTTGACAGTGGCCTTCAGCTCATCTGCATTGTTTGGTCTCTTGTTTCTCATCTTCCTCTTGACAATAGCCCATAGATTCACTCTGGGGTTCAGGTCTGGTGAGTTTGATGGCCAGTCAAGCACACCAACACATGGTCATTTAACCAACTTCTGGTGCTTTTGGCAGTGGTGGGCAGGTGCCAAAATCTGGTGCCAAAATCTGGTGGAAAATGAAATCAGCATCTTCAAAAAGCTGGTCAGCAGAAGGAAGCATGAAGTGCTCCAAGAGTTCTTGGTAAACAGGTGCAGTGACTTTGGTTTTCAAAAAACACAAAGGATCAGCACCAGCAGATGACATTGCACCCCAAATTATCACTGACTGTGGAAACAAAACTTGCTCTCATCTGAAAAGAGGACTTTGGAGAAGAACAACAGTCCAGTTGTTCTTCTTCTTAGCCCAGGTAAGACTCCTCTGACGTTGTCTGTGGTTCAGTAAATCTCTTGACACGTCTGTGTGTGGTGCTCTTGATGCCTTGACCCCAGCCTCAGTCCATTCCTTGTGAAGTTCGCTCAAATTCTTGAATCTATTTTTCTTGACAATCCTCATAAGGCTGTGGTTCTCTCGGTTGGTTGTGCATCTTTTTCTTCCACACTTTTTCCTTCCACTCAACTCTCTGTTAATATGCTTGGATACAGCACTCTGTGAACAGCCAGCTTCTTTGTCAATGAATGTTTGTGGCTCCTTGTGAAGGGTGTCAATGATTGTCTTCTGGACAACTGTCAGATCAGTCTTCCCCATGATTGTGTAGCCTAGTGAACCGAACTGAGAGACCATTCTGAAGGCTCAAGAAACCTTTGCAGGTGTTTTAGGTTGATTAGCTGATTGACATTTCACCATTTAACACCCCCCCCCTCCCCGGGTGTGTCAGCATCAGATTTGGATCCATAGATGTAGCACAGTCATGAATGTCCATCACATCAGCCTGAGAAGAGTGCGCCATGCTTTCTATTTGATTGGCCATAGGTGAATGCGAAGAGAAACTATTGATATAATAATTCACATTAAAATGAGGTAAAACTGAGCTTTGCCCACTTACCTCACAAGCTACAGATAGGAGCATGTTAACACACCCAGGCTGCAGGCTTGCATTCTAGTGGTTTTGGTATAACATTAACTTACTGCTAATAAGGTGGTGCTTTCCCGAAATGTGAAAACATTGCGACCTAATCAATAGTTTCTAATTTACAGAAACTACAGCAGTGGAGCCCAACCCAGTGTTGCCAACTTAGCAATTTTGCTGCTAGATTTAGCAACTTTTTTTTTTCAAAAGGCACCTAGCAACAAATTAAGCTATTTAAAAAAAAAAAGGTTTTGACAATTTATCAACTTTTGTAAAGTGACTCAAATTATAAAAAGGCACATATTTTCATCTAAATTACACAAAAAGAAACCATTGAGCAGCTAGCATGCCAAGCAGCACATCAACCTGTAGAGAGATGGAGAAAGATGCCTGACAGTACAAACATCAAATCTGCATTAAGTTGCTAGTTCCAACTGATCTATAATATTTACACATTTATGAAACAGCATGTTATTAGATTGTACAGTTGTGGCCAAAGGTTTTGAGAATTACATAAATATTAGTTTTCAAAAAGTTTGCTGCTAAACTGCTTTTAGATCTTTGTTTCAGTTGTTTCTGTGATGTACTGAAATATAATTACAAGCACTTCATATGTTTCAAAGGCTTTTATCGACAATTACATGACATTTATGCAAAGAGTCAGTATTTGCAGTGTTGGCCCTTCTTTTTCAGGACCTCTGCAATTCGACTGGGCATGCTCTCAATCAACTTCTGGGCCAAATCCTGACTGATAGCAACCCATTCTTTCATAATCACTTCTTAGAGTTTGTCAGAATTAGTGGGTTTTTGTTTGTCCACCCGCCTCTTGAGGATTGACCACAAGTTCTCAATGGGATTAAGATCTGGGGAGTTTCCAGGCCATGGACCCAAAATTTCAACATTCTGGTCCCCGAGCCACTTAGTTATCACTTTTGCCTTATGGCACGGTGCTCCATCGTGCTGGAAAATGCATTGTTCTTCACCAAACTGTTGTTGGATTGTTGGAAGAAGTTGCTGTTGGAGGGTGTTTTGGTACCATTCTTTATTCATGGCTGTGTTTTTGGGCAGAATTGTGAGTGAGCCCACTCCCTTGGATGAGAAGCAACCCCACACATGAATGGTGTCAGGATGCTTTACTGTTGGCATGACACAGGACTGATGGTAGCGCTCACCTTTTCTTCTAAGGACAAGCCTTTTTCCAGATGCCCCAAACAATCGGAAAGGGACTTCATCGGAGAATATGACTTTGCCCCAGTCCTCAGCAGTCCATTCACTATACTTTCTGCAGAAGATCAATCTGTCCCTGATGTTTTTTTTTGGAGAGAAGTGGCTTCTTTTCTGCCCTTCTTGACACCAGGCCATCTTCCAGAAGTCTTGTCCTCACTGTGCGTGCAGATGCGCTCACACCTGCCTGCTGCCATTCCTGAGCAAGCTCTGCACTGGTGGCACTCCGATCCCGCAGCTCAATCCTCTTTAGGAGACCATCCTGCCGCTTGCTGGATTTTCTTGGACGCCCTGAAGCCTTCTTTACAAGAATTGAACCTCTTTCCTTGAAGTTCTTGATGATGCTATAAATTGTTGATTTAGGTGCAATCTTAGTAGCCACAATATCCTTGCCTGTGAAGCCATTTTTATGCAACGCAATGATGGCTGCACGCGTTTCTTTGCAGGTCACCATGGTTAACAATGGAAGAACAATGATTTCAAGCATCACCCTCCTTTTAACATGTCAAGTCTGCCATTCTAACCCAATCAGCCTGACATAATGATCTCCAGCCTTGTGCTCGTCAACATTCTCACCCGAGTTAACAAGACGATTACTGAAATGATCTCAGCAGGTCCTTTAATGACAGCAATGAAATGCAGTGGAAAGGTTTTTTTGGGATTAAGTTAATTGTCATGGCAAAGAAGGACTATGCAATTCATCTGATCACTCTTCATAAAATTCTGGAGTATTTGCAAATTGCTATTATAAAAACTTAAGCAGCAACTTTTCCAATTTTCAATATTTATGTAATTCTTAACTTTTGGCTACGACTGTATATATATATATATATAATTGTTGTTCAGTTAGGTACACTTAAAGAAACATATAGAAACATTTTCAAGAAACATCTAAAGACTCATCTTTTTCGACAGCACTTAAACTAATACTAGCACTTTTCCTTTTCTTGTCTTTTCATTTATTAAATTTAAAAAAAAAAAAAACCTGGCTATGAGTTCTAGACTAGACTAACTGAGACTTGTCATGGCACTTGTATACTGTTGTTGTTCTCTTGTTGACCTGACTGCTTCTATTGTTCTCATTTGTAAGTCGCTTTGGATAAAAGCGTCTGCTAAATGATTAAATGTAAATGTAAATACTGAAGGTACTAGTCATTTTCTGCCAGGATGTTATCCTTCAAGTTGTAACCCTGTAATCTTAAAACCAAATATACAATGTGTAATTTAAAACGCAGGTAAAACACCTGTGAAAAATAAATATGGATTGTTCCTTCATATTAACAGTACATTGTATTCTATTTTTACAGACTTTTTTTGTAGCACACCAACTACCAATACACTGCTTAAATAACTGCTCAGAAAGTTTAGTTTTACTAGTTAATAAGAAAATAATGTGTTACTGTTCAATAATTAAATGTTGTAAGTAATCAGATCATAAAGATGTAACTTGTTACTTTCACAAATTAAAATAAATTGTATTATTTTTATGAACAAATAACAAAAAAATATATATTTCGCTGAGATTTTAGTAATCTTGTGTTTTCTACGTAAATAACGCTGTTTTGTGTAATGAGGCTTGTTTGAGAAGCAAAATCTGCACAGAACCGATCACAGGTGATCACCGCGAGATGCATGCCGGTTAGAAAAGTGTCCGAGTTACGTCCACCTTGCTCTGATGTCATGCTGACGTGTGCCAAAAAACTCTGGCAACGGCGAGGCGGCTGTGTCGGATTAGGGCCATTCACATATCACGACGTTTGAGCGCTCAAATTCGTTATTTCCAATGTAGGCGCGCGGTATGCGCTCATAATGGAAGCGACGCGGTCCCGTTTTTTCCAGGTGCGTCCGCACCGCATCGAGTTAAAAACATCTCAACTTTTCAGAATGCCGCAAGTGCACCGCGGGTCATGTGACAAGAACTAAACATTCAATGTTGAAAGCTCAGCCAAGATGAAGGAACAGCTGATCATAGTTGTATATGGATTGCCATTTTGAAATAAATTTAGTAGCAGAGCTACTGCAAGCGATTTTTAGTGCTGCAAATCCATTTATCCTTTGCTGAAATATCCGCGTCTTCATGGAGAGAGCGCGTCATTGTTGCTTAGCAACGGCAGACGCCTCAGGAGCGCTTCTGCCCGAGCGCTGTGGAAAGAAGGAGAAAGTCGAGCGCAGTTGCTCTCCACTGACTGCGCTGATCAAAAGCATGATGGGAAACGACTGACTGACGACATAGCTTCATGCTCATTGGCTGAGAATGTCAACTGATACATTTTCTCTTTATTCTAAGAATTAGATTACCCATTTATTTATTTATATTTACATACGAACTAAAAAACAAAACACGCCTAGTGAAGTTAAGAATTAGGACATGCGTTTATTTTATTTTACTTTTAATTAGAATTCTTCCTCGTAATTTTCACTTTATTCTATTGTATGTTTGTGTGAATTAATAAATCAATCCATTACAAATATACATGCACACATATCTAAATGGAGTGTTTAGCCATTATGCATTATCTTTGTGTGGTTTCATCTGAGAAGTGTCAGGGTCTGGCTTAAAACAAGGGAAGCAATTCTGAAGAATGTTTGCTACAAAACAGCTTTGACTTGCATAGTTTGGAAAAAAAATACTACGGACGTGATCTGCACATGATGACAAAACAGTGGTATTTCGATTACATCCTCTTCGTCTGCAATAAAAAAAAACGCGAACGCGATCTCCTCCATTGCTGACGTTTCCGGGTGACAAAACACGAGATTCAGGAAGTGTCCGACTTCAAAGGTCTTTTTTGACCCCTCCCCTTACTGCAGCCGCCTACATCTCAGGCGAGGCAAGCAGCTCAATCAAGCTTATGGTTATGCAACGACAACACAACGTCACTTCGCAACTCGTAGAAACAATTTCAGCTGAATTTAGCAATTTCAGCTGAAAACTATTTGGCAACACTGACCCAACCCTGTTTGTTCAGCTTGCTCAGGGTTGGGCTGCTCTCAGCAGTATTTAGGGATTTGGGCTGCTGTGAATGATTTTAGGTTATGTTGACAAGGCACGTTTTATCATGCGTATCTTCCAATCTGTTCTACGGTTTATTTTCAATAGGATCAAAGAACATTAGACTGAAATGACCTGAATATTGAGTCCGACTCCGTTCGTAAGTTATGCTGCTTTCCAGGCAGGTTTTTGTGCTCGTAAGTCACGATTTAAAACCACGACTAACGACTTTGTATCGTTCCAGGCAAGTCACGCCAAACTTTCTGAGCGCAAGCAATTGTAGATAGATTATTCATTTTATTGCAACGTTACGTTGTCCTAAAATAGTTCAACGTGTTCAAAAAGTTTTCAACGTGTAGCACTTGCATAAACAATGCATTCCGTAGGCATTATTCGTAGGAGCTGCCATTGTTGTTTCGCGTGCTGTGTGACGTCAGAACTCGGAGTAAATCAATCTAGTACGAGTTCACGGGTTTGACTGCCGTTCCAGTGCACTTTCACGGGTTTAAGGTTGGAAAAACTCTGGTTTAATAAGGTTGCCTGGAACGCGGCATTAATAAGACCGCTCACTGTAATTCTGCCTGCGCCATGATTAACCCGTTCAGTGCATGCGGCTAGCTTCGCTTGTTTACTGTTGGTCTGTCAGAGATACACTTTCCTGCTAAACGGGTTTGCATCAGTTCTCATTTCTGGATGTCTGAACAAGTCACTTGTTTTTCACCTACGGCTTGTGCTAAACGCTTAAACTTACAATTATTTACAAACTCTAGAGAATACACAAGACCAAAAAAGCCACTGATATTAACCATTAATATGTGTTTGTGTCTGCTGTCCAGCCCGTTTATCAGCTTTAAACACACAAGATTATAAAGTTATTCAATTTGAGCCACAGCTAAAGGAATGACAAATTATTCACAAGAATCGCAAAGCGATGAAAATGTTTCTTCTTTGCTCTTGTACAAAGTGAAAGTAAACCGAAAACAAGACTTACTGCCTTTAAAAGTCCTCGTTGTTTCAGTGGATCAGATGAAGATGGTGTTTGGAGAGAAAACGCAGAAATAGCTGCAGCTTTGGAAGGTGTGGCTCATGAATATTAAGTAGTTAACCTCTAAACTCTCTTAAAGGGATAGTTCACCCAAAAATGAAAATTCTGTCATCATTTACTTAGCCTCATGTCGTTCCAAACCTGTATGAGTTGCTTTCTTATGTTAAACACTAAAGATATTTTGAAGATTGCAGGTAATCTAACACTCAGTGGTTGCCATTGACTTTTTCCTACTGAAGTCAGTGACAACCACCAAGTGTTAGATTACCAGCAATCTTCAAAATATCTTCTTTTGTGTTTAACATAAGAAAGCAACTCAAAGGTTTGGAACGACATGAGGCTGAGTAAATGGTGACAGTGTTCATTTTTGGGTGAATGGTCCCTTTAACATGGCTGCTTATCCTGCAGATATCATTACATTGTAAACTATTGCCTCATCACTAGCATTTCTGCTTTGAGGATAACAGCATTGTTTCAGTCATCAGTGTCTGATAAGAATGATTAGTGTGACTACTTATCATGAGAAACTAATTTACAATCTGACAACACAAACTGTGATGGTGAGATGTAGACTGTTGGAGTAATAATAATAATAATAGTTTTAGACTGTAACCCTCCCTGAGGTGAATATGTAGGTAAATCACTGGGGGAAAAAAAATCAGTCATATTCATACATTCACTTTGAAACATGTATTCAGCAGCTCCCAATACTTTTCTTTAGGGGGAAGTTGTGGCCTAGTAACCTTGGGTTGTGGGTTCGAATCTCGGGCCGTCAATACCACGACTGAGGTGCCCTTGAGAAGGGCACCGAACCCCCAAATGCTCCCCAGGCTCCGCAGCATAAATGGCTGCCCACTGCTCCGGCTGTGTGTGTGTGTTCACTGCTCCGGCTGTGTGTGTGTGTTCACTGCTCCGGCTGTGTGTGTGTGTGTGTGTGTGTGTTCACTGCTCCGGCTGTGTGTGTGTGTGTGTGTGTGTGTTCACTGCTCCGGCTGTGTGTGTGTGTGTGTGTGTGTTCACTGCTCCGGCTGTGTGTGTGTGTGTGTGTTCACTGCTCCGGCTGTGTGTGTGTGTGTGTGTTCACTGCTCCGGCTGTGTGTGTGTGTGTGTGTGTGTGTTCACTGCTCCGGCTGTGTGTGTGTGTGTGTGTGTGTGTTCACTGCTCCGGCTGTGTGTGTGTGTGTGTGTTCACTGCTCCGGCTGTGTGTGTGTGTGTGTGTGTGTGTGTGTGTTCACTGCTCCGGCTGTGTGTGTGTGTGTTTGTGTGTTCACTGCTCCGGCTGTGTGTGTGTGTGTGTGTGTGTGTGTGTTCACTGCTCCGGCTGTGTGTGTGTGTGTGTGTTCACTGCTCCGGCTGTGTGTGTGTGTGTGTGTTCACTGCTCCGGCTGTGTGTGTGTGTGTGTGTGTGTGTGTTCACTGCTCCGGCTGTGTGTGTGTGTGTGTGTTCACTGCTCCGGCTGTGTGTGTGTGTGTGTGTGTGTTCACTGCTCCGGCTGTGTGTGTGTGTGTGTGTGTGTGTGTGTTCACTGCTCCGGCTGTGTGTGTGTGTGTGTGTGTGTGTTCACTGCTCCGGCTGTGTGTGTGTGTGTGTGTGTTCACTGCTCCGGCTGTGTGTGTGTGTGTGTGTGTGTGTGTGTGTGTGTTCACTGCTCCGGCTGTGTGTGTGTGTGTGTTCACTGCTCCGGCTGTGTGTGTGTGTGTTCACTGCTCCGGCTGTGTGTGTGTGTGTGTTCACTGCTCCGGCTGTGTGTGTGTGTGTGTGTGTTCACTGCTCCGGCTGTGTGTGTGTGTGTGTGTTCACTGCTCCGGCTGTGTGTGTGTGTGTGTGTGTGTTCACTGCTCCGGCTGTGTGTGTGTGTGTGTGTTCACTGCTCCGGCTGTGTGTGTGTGTGTGTGTGTGTTCACTGCTCCGGCTGTGTGTGTGTGTGTGTGTGTGTTCACTGCTCCGGCTGTGTGTGTGTGTGTGTGTGTTCACTGCTCCGGCTGTGTGTGTGTGTTCACTGCTCCGGCTGTGTGTGTGTGTTCACTGCTCCGGCTGTGTGTGTGTGTTCACTGCTCCGGCTGTGTGTGTGTGTGTGTTCACTGCTCCGGCTGTGTGTGTGTGTGTGTGTGTGTGTTCACTGCTCCGGCTGTGTGTGTGTATGTGTGTGTGTGTTCACTGCTCCGGCTGTGTGTGTGTATGTGTGTTCACTGCTCCGGCTGTGTGTGTGTGTGTGTGTTCACTGCTCCGGCTGTGTGTGTGTGTGTGTGTGTTCACTGCTCCGGCTGTGTGTGTGTGTGTGTTCACTGCTCCGGCTGTGTGTGTGTGTGTGTTCACTGCTCCGGCTGTGTGTGTGTGTGTGTTCACTGCTCCGGCTGTGTGTGTGTGTGTGTTCACTGCTCCGGCTGTGTGTGTGTGTGTGTTCACTGCTCCGGCTGTGTGTGTGTGTGTGTTCACTGCTCCGGCTGTGTGTGTGTGTGTGTTCACTGCTCCGGCTGTGTGTGTGTGTGTGTGTTCACTGCTCCGGCTGTGTGTGTGTGTTCACTGCTCCGGCTGTGTGTGTGTGTGTTCACTGCTCCGGCTGTGTGTGTGTGTGTGTGTTCACTGCTCCGGCTGTGTGTGTGTGTGTGTTCACTGCTCCGGCTGTGTGTGTGTGTGTGTTCACTGCTCCGGCTGTGTGTGTGTGTTCACTGCTCTGGCTGTGTGTGTGTGTGTGTGTGTGTTCACTGCTCTGTGTGTGTGCACTTTGGATGGGTTAAATGCAGAGCATGAATTCTGAGTATGTGTCACCATACTTGGCTGAATGTCATGTCACCTTGATACATATATAATATATAGATATAACATGATATTATGAATCCCACAATAACCACATTTTGTCTATATTTATTATACTTTACAAGTTCATCAACACAATCAAATCAAACATTAACTTAAGAAATTACTGTAACAGAATCTAAAAAGGAATCTACATTTTAGAGTGCAATAGAATTAACGAATAAAGTATTAAAAAAACATGAAGCACATGAAGTTCCACTCGTTTAAAGCCCTTGCAATTTACTGTAAAAGAAACAGAAGTATGAGTGATTATTCTCAAAGCAGTTTTGTTAAAGATGTAATTGTTGATTAAGAGGATGTTGATGGTAATATTAATAATCATACCTGTCCTCCACGGTTCTGCTGGACGGATAGTAAACCTTAAAGGAGAAGCCACTTCTTGGAAAAGAGCCCTGAAAGAGTAAGACAGGAACGCATTTCACATCAACCTCCTGAATGATCAAATTCCTTCAGTACAGCCGTGACACACACACATAATGCCCCCCCCCCCACACAAACACATCAACACATGTGGTGTTGTGTACCGGGTTGATGCACAGGCAGTCTGTGTTGCAAACGTTGAACGGGTCGTATTTGTCGGCGAAGACGATGACGTCAGGAACAGGATAAACTCGTAGAGCGTAATCGTACGGCCAGTGCACCGGACACACGTAGAGCGGCAGCGGCGTCAGATGACCTTGTGACAAGACGGTCTTCACAAACTGCAGAACAAACACAAAAACACTCCATTCAGAGAACAGCCATCTTTAGAAAGAACTGACGAAAGGATAGCTAATATTCGTCCTAGATTATAAATAACTAAACAGCTAAGAAATGTAATCTAATGATTAACTCATTAAATTTAAGTACACAATTAAAAAAAAAACCTCTACTTCAATTGACCTGTTTTGGGTCCTCGACTCTAAAAACTGGAAGTGATGTGGATTTGACGTGCGTTTCTGATTGATGCGGCAGAGTATGTTCACCAGATAAACTGGCTAATAATGCAATGTATTTATTTGTGCTAATGAACAAGCTTAAAATAGGGTATTTAACCCTAAAAAAGTACAAAAATGTCATTAACAAATGAGAAACCTGAGCACTTCATTTAGTAGAACTGAAGTTAAAATGTAATTTAAATACTTTGAGCAGGACTGTCTCGGTGCTGTGGTCTTCTTTAAATCCAGATTGAAACTTTTCAAAGATATCGTTTTGAACTAGAAAAGCCTGTAATTGATTTAAAACTGCCTTTTCTAAGACCTTGGATAAAAAAGGCCATTTAGAAATGATACGGTAGTTTGATAAAACACTGATCTAAATTAGATTTCAAAAGTTTAATTTTTATCAATTCTGCTTATCGATTCTGATTGTTTGGAATCTGGAAAATATTTTTGATACTAATCATAACCCAAGGGTCAAATACTGAAGACTGAGTGATACAACTTAGAATTACATAAAGCTCAAGAATGAATAATAATTTGATTTGTATATTGATATGTGGAGTTTAACAACTATCACCTTTGTATCCTCATAATAATTATTATAATCATCTTTTTTTTGCAGTATAAAACAGCCACGTTTACGGTTACATTGTAATTTAATAATTGAAAATTCTTCTGTTCTTATGTGTTATTCTTACTTTTTATACTTTATGATCCAGTCATTATTATGACATTGGTATTGTAGTTGTATTATTAAAAGAACCTTCAATTACTTTTTAAATGCAAACTATAAAATGTGAAATGCTAAGTATGCTAATGTTGTTCATGAGAGGCTATTTTTTATTATTTACTGTAAAAAATAATCTCAGTCAGAAAACACACACACACACACACACAAAAGCACGCACACACGCTCTATATATATATATATAAAGCTCTGGCTCACGTGAGAAGGAATGTCCAGGTTGCTGCTCGGGAGTCGAACACAGTTTCTGCACATCTTATTGACCAGATCTTCTCGAATTACCACCATCTCCTGACTGCAGTACTGAACCCTGAACACAACCCACACAGAGCACACTGAGCTCTCTCTCTCACACACACACACACACACACACACACACACAGAGAGAAACACACACTCTCTCTCTCACACACACACACACACACACACACACCCCCTAACACACACACACACACACACACTCTCTCTCTCACACACACACACACACTCTCTCTCTCTCACACACACACACACACACACACACACACCCTAACACACACACACACACCCTAACACACACACACACAGACACACCCTAACACACACAGACCCTAACACACACAGAGACACACCCTAACTCTCACACACACACACACAGACCCTAACTCACACACACAGACACACCCTAACACACACACACACACACACACCCTAACTCACACACACACACACACCCTAACTCACACACACAGACACACCCTAACACACACACACAGACACACCCTAACACACACACACAGACACACCCTAACACACACACACACACACACACAGACCCTAACTCACACACACAGACACACCCTAACACACACACACACACCCTAACACACACACACACACCCTAACACACACACACCCTAACTCACACACACAGACACACCCTAACTCACACACACAGACACACCCTAACACACACACACACACACACACACACACACCCCCTAACACACACACACACCCTAACACACACACACACACACCCTAACTCACACACACACCCTAACTCACACACACACCCTAACTCACACACACACCCTAACTCACACACACACACACACACACACACACACACACACAGAGCCTAACTCACACACACAGACACACCCTAACACACACACACACACTCACAGACTCACACACACACACAGACCCTAACTCACACACACACACACACACACACACACACACAGAGACACACCCTAACACACACACACACACACATATACACACAGACCTTAACACACAAACACACACACACGCACACACCCCAACTCACACACACAGACACACCCTAACACACACACACACACACACACCCTAACTCTCTCTCTCTCTGTCACACACACAAACTCACTCTCTCTCTCTCTCTCTCACACACACACACACACACACACACACACACACACACACAGACACACACACACTCTGTCACAGACTCACACACTCACACACACACACTCTGTCACAGACTCACACACACTCACTCTCTCTCTCACACACACACACACACACACACCTGCAGGGGTTGGTGGTGAAGACGGAGAAGGGCACACGCTGTCTAAACTCCTCTGTGATGTGTTCAGCCAGTGGAGGTCTGTCAGCAGAAACAGCTTTACACTACACTGTGTTCAAGGACCGTGACTGACTCACGTGAGAATGAAGACTGTTCTAGTATTGAGTGAAACGCTGCTGCTAGCGTTACTATACCTGGGTAAGACCGTGCCGGGCCCGGGGTCTTCTGGTCCAGGAACAAACACAAAACGACTGCTGCAAAAACAGTTTCAGAGGAGTCAGTGAAGTCCATGAACTGTGTGTCGAGCCGTGATTCAGCCGTGACATCACAACACATCAGTTTCAAAGTCTTACCTGTTGTGAATGCTGGGATACTCACAAATGAGATCAGCAAGTGCCTTGAAAGACTCTGCAAACAACATCGAGAACAGTTAGTTCAGCTTCAAACAGGATGGTTTAACAGAAGAGACGTCTAACCTCTGAGTGTTCGGAGCTGGTGTCTGCCGTACGGAGCCGAGGAGAAGTTCCCACAGAAGATGAAGCATGTGGGAGGCATAGCAGAGTAACCTGAAAACACCCAGCATCTCAATCTCACACGTGAACATTCAGCAAGGCATGATGGGGTTGGTTATTCAAAGAAATGCCCCCACTGTTCCTTTTACAATTATTAAGAGATGCTATGAAATGGAAGCAGCATTTTCTGTTTTGCAGCCAATAAGAAAGCAGTTCAATAATCTCCATGTTAGGAAGAGAAATAAATAGATCTGATAAACAAATCTTCATGTAATTATTCTCCATGCCATTATTCTGCATATTACTCGCAAGAGTGATTCTAGATATCAAGAGATGAACATGCGTCCTGATCTGTGATGAGGAGATACAGACAGTTGAAGAGCACAAGGACCTGTTTGAAGCCTGCAGATATTAACTTACTGCTGTCAAAATTCAAACATGACTGCAGACTCAGCTTCCCTTCACTATTAGTCAACTAGTACTGCGGATTAGTAGTAAAAAAGGTTAGTTCACCCAAAACTGAAAGCTGTCATTAATTACTGACCCTCATGTTGTTCCAAACCTGTACACCCTTCGTTCATCTTCAGAACACAATGAAGATATTTCATTCAGACGGCAAGGGAACTGAACGTTCAAGACCCAGAAAGGCAGTAAGGACTTCGCTGAAATAGTCCATGTGAGGTCAGTGTTTCTTAAAGTAATGACGCAACGAGAACCCTTTCTGTGCACATACAAGACTTTATTCAGCGGTTTGTTCTCTTGCGGGTCAGACTTCGACACGTGTTCATGTGTTCGCCGGCTCCTGCGTCAGCATGGTGTTCACAAGATCAATGAAGGGGTGAATCATTTATGACAGCATTTTCATTTTTGAGCGAATTAACCTTTAATATTCTTAGCAGTGCTGCATTCAATCGCACATGCCTTTGTCTAGTGATTGAGAGCAGATATCTATATTGAGACCATGTCTAGAAAGCAGAGTGATGTAATGCTTATATACAGGCACATAATAAAGTTAAAATACTTTGCTAGAAAAACAAGAAAATGTTATGTTTTACCACTAATTACAACAAGAATCATAAGCAATGCTGTTCATCATTCTGAATCATGAACTGATCATGTAATTAGCTGTTGCTATTTTAAATCCTTTTAAAGTCCTGTGTAACATGTTCTGTTCGGTGTTAAAGACTGGCACCTCCAGATGTGCTTCACCAGGAAGTGTGTTTATGCTCATGTTTAAGTCCAGAGCTTGTTCTCTGTGTTACAATCAGTATCTGAGCACAATCTGAGAGCGGAGCAACACTTACATGAACAGTATCTGCACAAATCACGTAAATGTCATAATTTGGTTAATGGTACCAGAACTATTCTGCAGCACATGAGGACTATATTAAAGATGATGTTCATCATATGATTTGTATTGCAGATTAGGGAGCACAATCTAACACACATAAGGCAGGTACTGGACCTGAGAACATGGCTTGGATCTTCTCCAGAACCTCCACACGGTCCAGCCACACGTCTGACACCATCACAAACATGGCGTCCTCGTTCTCCTCCTCCAGCTGCTTCAGTTTGGCCGATGCTTTGACCGCTGTGCTGGACGGCCCGCCGAAGAAGTTTATATTGCCATAATAAGCCCTGGACACAGACAAGAAAACTCATGTGGATGCAGATCGATGTCAGCGACATTCTACAGGAAATAAAAGCTAACACACACCTGGTGAAAGAAGAGGGTTCTGTGGGCGGGAAACCAAACGCGTTGACGTGAAACACTGAATCCTCGTACCATCCTGTGAACGCAGACACATCATGTGATTATCCAGGGATGGAAAGAGCAGAAGAGCGAGAGAACGAGACTCACCTTCAGCCAGAACGAAGCAGGACTCGGTGTAAAGACCGCTGTGAAACTGGTATGAAGAGTGTTAAGGATCAAACGGAGAACCTTCTCTAAGATAGCAGCACAAGTGTGTGGTGATAAGCACAGGAAGGATATTGCCTTTGACATGTTTAGCTGCACTGCGCCGCTGGGGTCCTCGAGGTAGAACTTGCCCTGAAAGAACAGCGTGAGGATGAAGAGACACGACACAGAAACCCTGCAGTGAGCTCCTGAATGTCTGAGAGCAGTGTTTTCTCACTCAAAGTTCAGTGCTACACTGCTCTATCACACGCAGAACCACATCAACACAGCCCAGGCACTAGAAAACATCAGGTAAGTGTTTAAGCTACACAAGCACATGAGAAACTCTTTAACTTACTGCTATGAAACGGATTGTATGAAGCAACCTTTCTGAAATATCCACAAAGCTAATGCTGAAACACTGACATACAGTGACATACCCGTTCATCAGATGCAAGTGAAAGCTGTGATCATTTTATAGCGACAGCAGGATCCCAGAAACATTTTCTTTCAGAATCAACACTGGCTCAATTCATTTTAATATTAATATAAAGTGATTAAGACACTGTAACACATTTCGTATATGAGCTTAGATGTGGACGACTCTACTACAGACAGAGTGAAGGTAAAGTTATTAGTTACCTTTAACTCCTTTGACTTACAGAATTCATTAACTGAAGTCAATATAGACAAAAAATCTGAATATACGATCAGTGAATGAGTGATCCACTCGATCATCGGAGACTCTCGACTAACCCACGAGCACAAACAGCTGAACAGAACCGATCATGAACGAGGGAAGAGGAGGAATACCTCTTTGAGCTGGGTGATCATGCCCAGAACAATCACTTCTCCGACTTTAGCTGTGCTGCCCAGAAGAGCCTCCACCGTCTTCAGCTGTAAAACAGTCACAGATCATCAGCAGCGGCTGGAAATATTAGTCTTCAACAGTCTACACCGAGAGCTTTGTTCAGTTTTACCTGGAATTTGTTTCTCCCTTCATCTGGAGCTGAACCGATAACAGGAGGAGTGAAGAGTTCATGTCTGTGAGTTCGCTGGAAAACGAATAATTATTAAATAACCATAACCCTGTTTACATCTGCTATTAAAAGGAACACTCCACTATTTTTGAAAATAGGCTTATTTTCTAACTCCCCTAGAGTTAAACTAGTGTTGTCAAAAGACTACCAAAAAAAATGAAAATGTTACGGTACCCGGTTTTTTCTTTTTCTTTTTTTAAGTACTGGGAAAATAGTAATAATGTTTATAATTATTACTCTACTATTGCTACCACTAAACAAACTACACACACTACACAAACTAGCTGGGGACTATTTTCAAGCGCTGTGTAATATAACTGCGTCTGCTGAACTCAAGGTACGACTGAAAAGTTCCTTCATTATTACACTTTATTGTACATCTATGCTAAGCTAAGCTAAAAATGCTACCGCTAGTCCCAGAGATCAACTGAATGGATTCAAAAATGGTAAAACTCAACTGTTTAACTTTAGGGGAGTTGGAAAATGTATCCAAATACAGTGGAGTGTTCCTTTAACATGTAAAGATAATATTAAGATATTATAAACATTACGAATTTCCTCATTCATGAAACCCGAACAGAATGAGAGAGGTTTACACCTCAACATGCACAAGCATTCACAACCTCACATGATTTAGGAAGGAAATAAATGTAGTGATCATTCAAAAGCAAAGACAAAGTGACTTGCCTGTTGTAAGATGGTGTACCGCTCTCTGAAGAGCTCGGCTTTATCTCTGGACTGACCGCAGAGTTTAGGGACCGGATGATTCGTCATGCTGATGCTGAAACAGAACAAACACTGATCAGCACTTCATATTCCTGTCATGAACACGGTCTTCATCTCACACCTCAGTGTTGTTCACCAGGGATGATAATGATATTTTTAACATTCTTATTCAGACATAAGTCACATTCACTTGATTCTTATTATTTATTGAAATATTCCTCACGGGACAAATTTCTTTCTTTCTGTGCTGAAGATGAATCGAGGAACATCAAAGGCTCCAATGATGTTGAAAACATTGTCTCTGTAAGTGAAGAACATGAATGTCAGAGACAGCAAGAGCAAACGCTGTGAGTTCAGATAGAAATTAGATTCTCACATGGTTTCATCACAAGCCTGACTGCAATCCTGAACCGCAGCCTCCAGCACCGACAGCTCCACCATACTGGACCCCACTGAGACACAGAACATCATCATCATCACATTAACTATCATCATCTTCATCATCACAAAAATGAAGTCAATTAGAAGCACGCACTTCCTGGGGGTCGGGTGTACTGCGCAGACTCAAACTGAGCTTGCCAACGTACAGTACAGACTAAAAGTTTGGAAACATTACTATTTTTAATGTTTTTGAAAGAAGTTTCTTCTGCTCATCAAGCCTGCATTTATTTGATCAAAAATACAGAAAAAACAGTAATACTGTGAAATATTATTACAACTTAAAATAATAGTTTTCTATTTGAATATACTTATTAAAAATAATTTATTCCTGTGATGCAAAGCTGAATTTTCAGCATCATTCCTCCAGCCTTCAGTGTCACATGTAACATCAGTCGATCACATGATCATTTAGAAATCATTCTAATATTCTGATTTATTATGAGTGTTGGAAACAGTTCTGCTGTCTCATATATTTGATCAATAAAAGGTTAAAAAGAACTGCATTTATTCAAAATAAAAATAAAAAATTCTAATATATATTTTAATAATATATTTTCTTTACTATCACTTTTTATCAATTTAACACATCCTTGCTGAATAAAAGTATTGATTTTATTTAAAAAGAAAAAAATGACTGACCCCAAATTACTGACCAGTAGTGTATATTGTTATAACAAGATATTTTATTCATCAAAGTATCCTAAAAAAAGTATCACATGTTCTGAAAAAATATGAAGCAGCAGAACTGTTTCCAACTTTGATAATGAATCATCATATTAGAATGATTTCAAAAGGATCATGTGATAATGATCCTAAAAATTCAGCTTTGCATCACAGAAATAAATGATAATTAAAAGTATAATACATTTAAAAACAATTATTTTAAATTGTAATAATATATCACAATATTAATTTTTTTCTGTATTTTTGATCAAAAAAATGCAGACTTGATGAGCAGAAGAAACTACTTTCAAAAACATTAGAAATAGTAATGTTTCCAAACTTTTGGTCTGTACTGTAGATGTCACGTGAGCAACCTGTACTTCTTCTAATCGCTGTGGCAAGAGAAATCTGAATCACCCACCGAATCTTGCAGAGAAGGTGAGCGTGAACATGAGAAAATTTTGGTAAGTATTCTGATTAATTATCTCCCTTGACTTCATGCCTCCACGTCCCCCCGATAGCCTCATAGACAGTAAAAGATTGTCTGCGAGCTCAGCTTCT
>NC_081762.1:65000-80000 GCF_963082965.1 Carassius carassius
TATATAACCCGCTCTTGAGCGTTGTGTGTGTGTGTGTGTGTGTCATCTTGATGAAGCTGCTCATCTCGTGTTTTTAGCGTGTCCTCCACCGCGGCTCCTTTAGGACGCTCATGGCACACGCTAACAGCAGTGTCAGATACGTCTCTGTTCCTGTTCGGGGGACTCAGTGTGGACTGCAGACCCATGAGTATGACACACACAGAAACACAACTCTAAACGACAGCATAGCTAAAACACAGAACCACAGAGTTTTCTCTTTCCTCTCAGGTGACGGCTGGATATTTGATCTGGAGACAAATGGATGGACAAAGATGGAGCATCAAAACAAGGACAAACCGCGGTAGGAGAAAACACAGACATGGAGATGAATAGAATAAGATCTAACGATTTGATTCATCAAGCGCTCTTTGGCTCTGATTTTTCAGACTCTGGCACAGCGCTTGTCAAGGAAGAGACTCAGATGTTATAGTGTTTGGAGGAAGTCATGATTATATCCTCTTAGTGGACAAAGTGAGTGTTGTGTGTTCCACGGTGTACAGTATAATTCAGCAAACTTCTGAAATCTGTAACCCTGTCTCAGTGAAGATGATCTGTTTTGCAGGGCCACTGCAACGATGCGCTAGTGTTCCAGACTCAGCCGTACCCGCTGATACGGTAAGAACCGGTGAGGACCGGCGCAACAGAAGCGATGTGCTGATGGACCACAGACTAATGAGGTTTATTTCTGCAGATTATGCCAAGACTTCATTGCAAGCCACGCCAGCACGTTTCAGTCCCAGATTCTCTGTTTACCACCAAAACTGAGGAACGCTGTGAAGAGAAGGACCATTTTCTTCAGAACTAGCAGAAAGTCACAGAATGTAGAATGAGTTGTTTTAAAATAAAACACGGCACACCTGAAAAGCGTTTGTTTAATATTATTAAAATATCTACATTCAACATTGAACAACTGAAACAATATTTATTTAACTGTTTTGTGTATAAGCGCTGAAATTGTTGTATTTCGAACCTAATGCAAATTTCCTTCTGGGAACAATATATAAATATAAATGGACGCCCCTTTCTGTTTAACGGATGGTTATTGACAGGCGAATGTGTTCCTAGAAGATGGAAACCAGTCGAATTAGTTCAAGTTACATTTGCTTCAAATAGGAATAGTGCACTAATGACAGCTGCGCGCTCACGCGATGAGCGTCTCGACAGCGTGCGCGCTCTCGCTTACTGTAGCAGGTTTCTATGGTTACAGAGTCGCTGTTACTCCACGTAGTTTTCTGTCGATTTAATTTCGGTAAAAAAGAGCTTAATACAGTTCACAATGGATTTCAGCAAACTCGAAGAAATGAATATGACACGTGATGAAATAAATCGTTTCGGCGAAGCTCTAAAAGACGAGAAGTTCCGCGAGTTATTGAACGAATACGCGACCGAGATCTCAGACCCCGAGAACAAGAGAAGATACGAGGAGGATATCACACAGCTGGAGAAGGACAGAGGCACGAACGTGCAGTTCATTCACCCTGAAGCTCATCACGTGTTGAAGACCCGCAGCGCGCGCGAGAAGCGCTTCATCAATATCTGCTCCAATCAGCTGATCGATAAACCCTCGTGTGAAGCGGGCCGAGACCGAAACGGGAAGACAGGCTTCCACTGGCGCTTACCGTTCAGTCTGACACCGGGCAGACCGGACCGAGACGCCTCCGGGAACAGCTGCGTGATTCATGACGTCATCTTCCACCCAGACGCGCTGCACGCGGCGGAAAACAACAAGAGACTGATGGAGCTGCTCCACAGAACCGCCATCGGAGGCGTCGAGGACTCCTTCCACATCAAGCTGGACAGAAGAAATATAAAGCAGCTGAAAATGAAGTTTAAAGGTGTTCCTCAGGCGGCTGTGATCCGCAGGCCGATTCCTGGACACGAGCGGCAGCAGAGCACAGGAGACCTGGAGCAGACCCACACAGAACCAGAACCAGAACCCAAAGCCTCCTGTGCCGCTCCTCCAGATCATGAGCCCACTGAACCACATTACACCGTAAAGTATCGGTCCGTCGTCGATCTGCAGGACTACAGGTGCTCCAGAGACTCGGGGCCCGGGGCCCGACCCACAGACATCATCATCACTGTGTCTTTACCGCTGCTGAGATCCTCGCAGGACGCTGAGCTGCAAGTCCTGGAGCGACGGCTCATCCTGGAGTCTCACAAACCAGCGTATAAACTAGATCTTCCGCTCTCCTACCCTGTGGAGGAAGACAAAGGAGACGCCAAGTTCAACAAAACCAAGAAACAGCTGACCATCACTCTTCCTGTTCAGCCAGCGAGGAGCACAGAATTACAGCACACCAGATGTGATGAGATGAAGAGTGAGGAGGAGGAGGAAGATCAGACCAGATGTGATGAGATGAAGAGTGAGGAGGAAGATCAGATCAGATGTGATGAGATGAAGAGTGAGGAGGAAGATCAGATCAGATGTGATGAGATGAAGAGTGAGGAGGAAGATCAGATCAGATGTGATGAGATGAAGAGGAGCGAAGAGGAGGAAGATCAGATCAGATGTGATGAGATGAAGAGGAGCGAAGAGGAGGATCAGACCAGATGTGATGAGATGAAGAGGAGCGAAGAGGAGGAAGATCAGATCAGATGTGATGAGATGAAGAGTGAGGAGGAGGAAGATCAGATCAGATGTGATGAAATGAAGAGGAGCGAGGAGGATCAGATCCCTCGCACATCTAATGAGGAGGTTCTGGAGACAGAATTAAACTGCAGTATTCTCACTCCTTCAGCATGTGATACAGCCGGACTACAGCAAGAGCCTTTAGCATCTCAGTTAATCAATTTAAGGACAGAACCACAGACACCTGATCATTTACAGCTCATCTGCTCTGTGGAAACGGACAATGAAGATGGAACCCACATCAATCAATCAAACATCAATCGAGCGGTCGACTCACCAAATACAGTATGTGACTTTTATATAAAACATTCATGCATGTGCATTTAATATCAAGCCATCAAATTCATTAATCATCAGTTTGAATCTGTTTTTATCTAGTAATGCAGTGGATGTGATATAGTATAGATATTACTGATACTAATGTGTAATTGTTACTCTCTTTCCGCGGAAGTTTTCCAGTGAGTCTGAGATCCAAACCCATGTGACAGCAAACGCTGGAGATGAAGACGTCCATGAAGTGAGCGGCGCCCTGGACACAGAAAACACCACGAGTGATGCTAATGCATTATTTCTTCACCAGCCGCTGGACACAGATAATACTGCACTAAACCAGCAACTGAATCACGAGGAGGATCGGAGCTCTTCTCAGGACGAGCCAGAGACGAGACGTTCCTCAGAAGACCACGAGAGCACAGCGGAGCGAATCGTGGAGGAACCAGCGTCTGCTGATGGAGTCATCTTGAGAGAGATCGAGCGCGACGGCAGAGACATCTTCATCTGCAGTCACAAGACCTCGGCCGCTCTGTGCTTCCAGAACTCTCTGTGGTCTGATTTGGACTAAATGCACACTTTTCTCTGAGCTTACTGATAGCGTGGTATCACATCATTGGGGTTCTATAGTCATGATAATTCACTTAGTTTTAGTTCACTCAAGTTGAATGTTTAAATGTAGAGAAAAATAAAAATCTTTGTTTAGCAATCTACTTATAAAAAGAGATTGACCTTTTGGGGGGGGGGGGATTAAATAAAGGAAACTGAGAAAATACAGAAGCCTGTCGTGTGAAATCATGAAATAATTTCTGTCAGCTCAAACTTTTGTTTTAATGACTTTTATTTATTTCACAAAACATGTTGTGATGCTGTAGTTTAAAGCTGTTTACACAAAACGGTCCCTTGAACATTGAGCTAAAAGAGAATAAACACACAAACACTGAAAACAGATCAGTGTACGGCCACACGAGAGCGTGATCCTCGCGTCGTCATCTCAGATCGCGCTGCACGCAGCCGTCCATGAACTCACAGTAACACATGAGCGAGCAGAAGTGCTTCTGCACTGGAGCCTCGGTGCCGCCCATGTTATCCACCAACACTACGGTGTGAGACACCAGGTGCAGGTTCATGCTGACGGCCGTCTGGATGAAGGAGTTCACACAGACCCGGCCGCAGTCGCACGCTTTAGAGAAGTCCAGCTGGTGACACAGGTGCAGCGGCACGACGTGAGGACCGTGTGGGATTCTGACAGAGAAGACAAGAACAGGTTAGAAACGTGCGTGACATCAGCAGACTGGCGTCTGTGGAAGCAGCGAGCCTCACCTGAGCTCCAGCACGGCACGGGACGCCAGCTCCTGCAGCGTCAGCGGGAACGTGAGGTGCATCGTGTGCTCCAGAGCGTTGGCTTGAGAGAACGGGTTTCCAAACAGGTCCAGGTTCTCCAGACACAGCTTTCTGAAGCTGGAAGGAAGTACGGTGAGCTGGTTGTGAGCAGCGGACAGGAAGCGCAGCTTGGAGAGCCGGCCGATGTGGAAAGGCAGCCGCGAGAGTTTGTTATCGTCCAGTTTGAGGTTGACCAGCTGCTGCAGCTGACAGAAGCGAGCGGGCAGGACCTGCAGCTGGTTCTGACTCAGGTCCAGATGCTGGAGCGATGTCTGCAGGGTCGAGGAGCACAGGCCGTCGCTGAAGCTCTCCAGGTGGTTGTTGTGGAGAATCAGCTCTGCGAGGCAGCTCAGGTCACCGATGGTGGAGGGCAGCTTCTTGATGTGGTTGTTGCTGAGGTCCAGCCGGCGCAGGGCTCTGAGGGTCAGCATGCGCAGGTCCACACGGGTCAGTCTGCAGTACGACACCTGCAGCTGCTCCAGAGACCACGGGAAGCTGGACGTGAGCGGATAGTCCTTCTTCGACAGAATGCTGAGCTTCTTCTTGGGTTTCTCCACATCACGGGCGCGGGCCGGGCCGAGGGCCGACAGAGGGAGCGAGTCCGTGTCACTTCCTCTGTGAGCCAGCCGAGCGGCAGAGAGGAAGCTCTTCAGGCTGCTGATGTCGGCCTGAAACACACACACACACACACACACACACACACACACACAAATCAAGCACTAGCCTTCATGGAAAACATTCATATCTTCAGCTTTTTAATAGCATCAGTACTCTATTTATGTAAAACCAGGTCTGTGTAGGAACTAGAGCAAGGCAGCAGATATTCCCTCGACATCAGAGAACACGGTCAGGCTATTGCCAATCACAGAGTTAAAAACTCGATCCTGACACATTATGATCACCTAAAGCTAAAGCTAAAAATGGAATAAATGGCTCAAGTAAAGCAGGAATCAGCACAGTGACAAAAAAAGCAGATATCAATCCAGATTATAACTGTATTATATTTGCAGCTGAAGACTGGTAGAGATGCTCACTCTAGCAATGAAAGAAATATTACAAAGTAGTTGACTCAAAGACAATTAGAGAATACAAAGTACCAATCAGTATCCTTATCTTTTATCAGCTGCCACGGTGCCTAATATCAGTCTGCTGGCTTCAAAACTACAAAAAACACTGTAATAACTGCACTTTGGATGGAATGTATGATGCAGAAGCATTTATTTAAACCACTTTCTCCAGCAGAAATGAAAGCACGTCTTTACTTTACTCAGACAGATGTCAATCGCAGGCTCCTTCAGTCGAACCGTGGCTTTGCCTTCTTCCACGAACCAGGTGAAGAACTTCTCGATGTTGTCCTTCAGCTGCAGAGAAACACACAGAGACTCAGGAGCTGATCACATCTGACCCAGACACACAGAAGGAGAGAGAGCCTGCCTTGTATCGGGCTCCGCTGCGGTCTCTGGCGGTGCAGATGAGCAGGAACAGGCCGCTGCTGCTCGGGCTCCGGTCCAAGTGTTTCCCGATGGACAGAACCGCGCGACGCGATCTGCCGTTCCTCCGCAGCCCCAGCGACGGTAACGCGCGGTTAACGACCTCCACATCACACTGCAGCCTCATCCTGACCTACACAACACCCGCCCGTGAGACAGCACCGACGGACACACCGAGCTCGGGTTCAGCTCAATGCTAGTCTCTAACGATCAGGATACGGCAGGATGTTTTGCATAAAAAGTGATGGATTTCTCCATTAAACATCGACAAATTTACCGTTTCTGAATACTGGACTGGTATCTAGTCCCGGAGACTAACTGTTCAGTCGTTATATGCTTGGTAACGTTAAATAAACTCTGAAAAAAGTACAACGGACCCGAGGTTCTGAGGCGCTCTCGCTGCTCTGTTCTTCCGTTCGAATCGATTAATTAGCACATCAGCAGATCCATAGTAAGACCAAACTCTCACGGAATGATTAAAACCACTCACCTGGAAACATAACGCGGTTAAATCGTGTTAAAACAACACTCTTTAACGACGCTTTCGAGATCAGGCTGTTACGTAACGCGCGCTTCTTCGCGCCGCGCATGCGCAGTGAACACACACACGGACTGACCTCACTACTATGGCGGCGTAACTTTACCAGAAGGTATTTCCGGTGAGGCCTTTATGCATTAAAATTGAGTTTTAATTCATGTGAGCATCGCAGCTAATGACAAGCTACTTTCCATGACTCAGTCGCTTGACCCACAGAAGTGACAACACTAGTTTTCATTCGTGTGAGTAGTTTTCAGTCATTATTCTCATCTGTAGAGGTGAGCGCGTATCAGCTGCTCGACCAAAACAACACGATCTCGGGTGACTGATTCCTGAAGATACACTCGATTTAATCAACATTGCTGACTATTTATAAATTCAAACAGTCATTTAATCTGTGCTGAAGATAACTCGTGTAACATACACTGGCCACATGAAGCTCTGTAGAGGAGTTATATTGTAAATTCCTGGAAAACATCGGACATGGACTTCCTGTTATTGTTATAAGTGTGTGCGTGTGTGTTGACATCGGTAAAGCCACCTGCAGATAAATAAATGATGTGCTGCACGTTAGATGTTTGATCAGTAACAGGTAAATCTTCTTCTAGTGACTGCGTGACATGGAAGAAGATCTGGTACCACACATGGAGGATGAGGATGATGAAGATGAAGATGAGTTTGAGTGGGCTGCAGGTCAGGAGGACGACGGAGAGCTGGACTGGCTGCAGGACGTGTTTGTGTCCAGAAAGAGTCCAGCCGAGCGCAGTGGACACATCGCAGTCACTGATGGCAGCTGTATGTTCGTATGGGGAGGATATAAGGTATGTGTTTATTCATATTTAAGGTCCATCACACTCGCATCAACCTGATCATCACACTTTCCCAGATAACTGTTCTGAAGGTCACTGTGTAAAGACATCTGTGGTTTCATCAGAATGCGGACACTGAAGCTGCTGAATTCACTGACTTGTATTTGCCGAAGAACGAAATCTGGATCTACAACATGGAGACGGGAAGATGGTAAAGCCCTGTGCTGTCACACGAGCTGAACACATGAGAGTTTGACGCCGCTAACGGTGTTCTTTTGCAGGAGAATGAAGCGCTCGGAGGGCGACGTGCCGAACTCGATGTCGGGCAGCTGCGGCTCGTGTGTGGACGGTGTTCTCTATCTGTTCGGTGGTCATCAGGCTCGAGGAAACACTAATCTGGTGAGTCCTTCTTCTGAAGCGAGACACCAGACAGCTGTGAGTCTCTGAGAGATATAAATGTTGGTTTGTGCTCCGTGGTGTCCCGCAGGTTTACCGTCTGCCGCTGAGAGCGTCTGTGCTCCGCTGGGAGAAGATGAGCGATCTGACCGGCCTGGCGCCGACTTGCAAAGACAAGCTGGGCTGCTGGGTTTACAGAAACCAGTACGTGCTCCTCAAACAGAGAGGATCTTATCAGCGAGATGCCTTGACTTTGCTCCAGCTGTTTGTGTTGTTTCCACAGGCTGGCGTATTTCGGTGGCTACGGCTACATAGCGCAGCCCGGTCACAGAGGAACGTTTGCACTCGATGAAAATTCATTCATGGTGAGTCCGTCTCCATCCCGTCTTCAGCAGTCACGTGTGACACGAGTGTGATGAGAAATGTGATGTGCTGTGTCTTCAGGGGAACCACGCGGGACGAGGCTGGAACAACCACATACACATTCTTGATCTTGAGACGTCAGCGTGGAGCCAACCCATCACAAAGGTCTTAACCCTGTACATCAGGTCTGATGCTGTAGAACTGGTGTGATCTGGTTCAAGCGCTGTGTGTGTGTGTGTGTGCAGGGAGACGCTCCGTCACCACGAGCCGCTCACGCCTGCGCCAGCATCGGAAACAGAGGTTACGTCTTCGGAGGCCGATACATGGTGTGTGTGTGTGTGTGTGTGTGTGTGCAGCACTCATCTGTCCATTATTAGAGGAAAGTCATTTTTGTGTTCTAAAGCTGAATCTTCTGCATCACAGGATCATCGGCTGAACGATCTGTACTGCATCAACATGGACACGTGGGAATGGAGTGAGATGTACGTTCCGGGTGTTTATAGCGGATGAATCCTCCGTCTATGGGATGTGCTGATCCGCTGGTGTTTGTTTCAGGTGTGTTCCTCAGCACGGTCCGGTCGGCCGCTCGTGGCACTCCTTCACTCCGGTGTCAGCGGATCACATCTTTCTGTTTGGAGGCTTCACCACCGACAGAGAAACACTGAGTGAGTGACGCAGATGTGACGTAGCTTCACCTAAACACACACACACACACACTTCATTCAAGTGTTTGTTTTGCAGGCGATGCCTGGCTCTACTGCGTCAGTAAGAACGAGTGGAAACCGTTTAAACACGAGCACACCGAGCGGCCCAGGTGCGTCTGACACTCGTCTCGTTCAGTGTGTGTTTGCCGTCTCACTGAAGCTGATGTGTGTGTGTGTGTGTGTGTGTGTGTGTCTTCTGCAGACTGTGGCACACGGCGTGTCTAGGTCCCGATGGGGAAGTGTTCGTGTTTGGAGGATGTGCCAATAATCTTCTCTCACATCAACAGGCCGTGAGCAAAACAGCATGATCTACTCCCTTATAATTAGCAAAAAGCTACTAATGCATGGCTTAATGAAGAACTCCAGAGCTAGCGAGTAGAAAACGCAAGCTCTGTAGTTCAGAACAATACTCATTTGTAGTTTTGAGACGGACACATAAGATCAATCCCTTTAAACCCTGTATTTGTGCATCTGAATCTGTTCTTCCTCTTGTATTCACAGGCTCACAGCAACGAATTACTGCTTTTCACTGTTCAGCCCAAATCACTGGTCAGGTGAGTGATTTCACCCAAGCTTCCCAGTTACGGTCTCGGACGCTCTCTGAAGTGTGTTTGTGTCGTGTGGACGTCCAGGTTGTGTTTCGACGCTGCTGTCCTGCACCAGAAGCGTCTGGAGCACATGTGGGACGTCCTGCCCAGCGCCCTGCTGCATCGCCTCAAACAGAGAACCACAGCAGACTCCTAGAAGACAATCACATCCAGACCAGGACAGGAGGATCTGCGTGGAAACAAACCTGAGACTTTTATGAAGGGTTAGTGTCTCATCTCACACGGATTGGGAAAGGCAGTGTCATTTAAGAGTGTAGCAGAAAAACATTTATTCCACTGGACAACAAATATGATGCTTGATTTGATTTCAGCAGTTTTATCTACATTTATTAATATCACATCTGCATTAAAAACGTCAAACACTGGTCAGTGGTCTTTTTTTGTCGCCAGAGTGTTTCAGTTTGTGACAATTTCCGAATTGTAACCAAACGATCAGCACTTTCTGTATGAAGTCTGTCGGCCCTCTTCACTAATGAACTGAATCTCTTCAAGATGATCTGACATGATTCAGCACAACTCTATTCCTGATGCAGATTTGTACAAAGCCTACATTTTGTATTGTTTCTTCCAACATGGAAAATAAATGGTGGCACATTCACATTTATAAAGTTATTTTTATTGATTTGTTATTAAATGCATGGATTTGAAGGAAAATTATTTACTTGCAAAAACAAAAACTTGAAGCTTAAAGTGTTCTCTGGTATACAATATAACGTAAATATTCAGAAGGTGACTGAAAGCATTGTGTGATGTGCTCTCAGAAGAAATCATCCAGAATCCAGAGCTTCACTTCTTCTTTGCTGCTAACAGGTTTGGAGCAGAAACCTTGACTTTACCAGGCATGTTTCTGGACAGATCAGTGTCCTGTAAAACAGCAGCATTTCATGATCTGATGTCACACACCATCAGTTCAACGCTCAGATTCAGGAAACATCGGCTTCAAATACCTTTATGCTCCTGAATAAATCCTTCTCTCGAGCGCTGGTGTCTTTCCCGCGGACGAAGCTCAGCACGGCGGTGCGGGCCGCTGCGGTCACACATCACACTCAGTACATTTACAGACCGATTTATAGCACTGAACTTCTACATTAACATCATCTTTACCTTTCCCCTTTTTCTGAGTGCCTGGAGTTAACTTGACTTTGTACCTGGAGCAAGACAGAGAGTTGTTATTGCTCTGAGGTGATGATGTTAATGGTGCTTGTGCTGGTCTGATCAGTGCTTCTTGATAACGTACTTGTAGTTGGAGAGCGCCATGTACGGAGCACAAACCGGCACCGCGAACATCAACACATCGTCCAGATGAGGCAGACCGGTCAACGAGTCCAGAATGTTTTCACCATCCTAAGAGGAAAAGATTTCAATCAGTAATAAATCATTGATGATTGTGTTTGTTTGTTTGTTTAATTAAAAATCATGAATAAAACAACGTAAATTTGACCAATCTTGCTAATTAGTCTGCAGAACCAAACGCTAATTTAAGTAAATGCACTTTCAATTTTAGTTTAAAGTATCCTGATGACGGAGCCGGTCTGAGATGGAGAGGTAGTTTATTCCAGCGATCACTGGCAGACAGAAACCGTTTCTTTTTTACTTTTGATCTTAAATAAAAGATGCAAGATTTGACCACAGAGTTGATCTGTTTATCAAACTTCAAAGAACTATAAAAAACCCAAGGTTCTTCTCCACAGATTTACAGAAGGGAGATAAATGCCCAATTCAAGAGTTGTGGGTGTCAGGAGCCACTGGAACTACTCTGTTGTGAAGCTTCTATTAATTAAAGTCAGGATACTGGGACCAATAATATCACAAACGTTCTTTACTAATCTTGATGAAATAACACACCAAACACAGTTTGGTTTTAATCGGCCAACTACCTCAGCTAGACAAGATGAAACAAGAACACTTTACACTGATGCTTCTCTTCTTTCAGATGAAGACACACATGATTCACGGTGGCTGCAGGAAGTTTAAATTCCTCTTCCTGTTTGTTTAGTGTCTGCACTCACCTCAGCAACAGGGTTCTCCACGTCCTCCGTCTCCTGCAACACAATCACACACACTCTTCATTCCCAGATCACACATGTACAGTCCTTCATGTGTCAGATATCACCGATCATGAATCCGTGCTCACACCTTGACGTCTGGATCTCCTCCTGATGGATCTTCAACAGCTTCAGCATCTTCCTCCTTCTGGACGGGGATTTCGGCTTTGGGCTTCACGACTTCTTTCTGATGAGGTTTCTTTACTGCCACTTCTTTCATTTTTCCTTTCTTGCCCTTCTTTGTCTTTTCCTCTTTACTTGATCCTGCGGACTGTTTTCAGTGTGTGTGAATGACAGATGCATTTCTCTGTGTGTGTGTGTGTGCGGGTGTGTGTGTGTGTGTGTGTGTGGATGTCAGTGTGTGTGTGTGGATGTCAGTGTGTGTGTGTGGATGTCAGTGTGTGTGTGTGTGTGTGTGAGTGTGTGTGGATGTCAGTGTGCGTGTGTGTGTGTGTGAGGGTGTGTGTGTGTCTGTGTGTGTGTGAGGGTGTGTGTGTGTCTGTGTGTGTGAGTCTGTGCGCGCGTGTGTGTGTGTGTGTGTGAGTCTGTGCGCGCGTGTGTGTGTGTGTGTGTGTGAGTGTGTGTGGATGTCAGTGTGCGTGTGTGAGGGTGTGTGTGTGTGTGTGTGTGAGTGTGTGTGTGTGAGTCTGTGCGCGCGTGTGTGTGTGTGTGTGTGAGTGTGTGTGTGTGTGAGTCTGTGCGCGCGTGTGTGTGTGTGTGTGTGAGTCTGTGCGCGCGTGTGTGTGTGTGTGTGAGTCTGTGCGCGCGTGTGTGTGTGTGTGTGAGTCTGTGCGCGCGTGTGTGTGTGTGTGTGAGTCTGTGCGCGCGTGTGTGTGTGTGTGTGTGTGAGTCTGTGCGCGCGTGTGTGTGTGTGTGTGAGTCTGTGCGCGCGTGTGTGTGAGTCTGTGCGCGCGTGTGTGTGTGAGAGTGTGTGTGTGTGTGTGAGGGTGTGTGTGTGTGTGTGTGAAATGTTCAGGTACTGGATCTCAGGAGACACTTACTCCCAACAACTTCATCATGATCTCTCGGTCCTCTTCATCCTGGTCTTTGTATTTGTCCTTCATCTTCTTCAGTTTGTTCTGGGAAAAACAGTCAAAGCGTCATCATGTGACATGTGAACACGTGACTGTACGTTACACGTGAGGTGGTTTATAACCTTCTGTCCTCTCTTCAGCGGCTGATTGGCCGCTCCGTTGCTGCACGCCTGCGTCACGCTCAGAGCTTCCGGTGGTTTGGAGTCGGATTCCTCCGGATCATCCGTGTTCTCCTGTTTCTGCTGCTTCTTCATGTCCCTGATGACAGCGATGGCAGATTAACTGGTTTTGCTGATCTTTGTCTTTTACTCTTAACATTCAGTAGTATTACAGCTCTGACTGCACTATTAGATTAGAATAAAAACAGAATGGATCTGAATAATGACTCTATTGTCTTCTGTAGAGCTGCTTTAAAGCTGAAATGAGTTTGTTTCATAGTAAACTTATAGAAACAGGAACTATTAACTTTTCTTGACACTTAAAGTGGTTTACAGGATATTAAATAAAGGGTTAAATTAATAATTGAATTAAACAGAGTTAAATGATGACACCATTGTCTCTTAAGGCAGTTTTTCTCTCTCGTATCTGATGAAGTGTGCATCACTGATTCTGTTATTGTCCTGTATATCTCTGTGAAGCCGCTTCGACTCGGTCTGTATTGTGAAGGACAGGTGACTGGTGTCTCTAGCGTCTCACCTGCGCTGTTTGGCTGTCAGGTGCTTCTTGCCTTGAGTCTCTGTGTTCACCTGCAGCACAGATGCATCTGTTAACCCTCGCTTGACCTGAAGCAGTGTCACATGATCTCACCGTCTCTAACTCACCTCTCGGGAATCGTCCTGTTTGAAGGCGTCGCTCTGAAGAGTCCTGTGGAGAGAGACAGACGGACTGAAAACAGCCGCTGGTTTTCACACAGCAGGAGAACAGAGAGAGGTCTGAGCGTCACCTGTTGGGCTGCAGGTGAGACAGTGAGATGCTGGTGTCTGGAAAACTGATCTCGCTCTGATCTTCTTCTTCTGCTGCGTTCTCTTCCTCGGCCGGCTGTTCGTTCGTCTCGCTGCAGCTCTGCTCCTCGTCCTCGTCTCTGATGTTCTTCTCACATGTGGTCATCTCGTCTGGTGTCCCGCTGGACTCCCGCCGCTCCTCACCCTCGTTCCCACTGTCCTCATCTGAGACACAATCAACCACAGACCGTCTGATCATCTGACAGAAGGCTGGACACTGATGATGATGATGATGTTTGTGAACGTGTGCTGAACCTAAGAGTTCTTCTCCTTCCTCCAGGAGATCTGCAGTGCTGGAGGTCACGTCCTCTTCCTCCTCTTCCAGCGTCTTCGTCTTCCTCTCTCCACGATGCCTAAAAACACTCTGATCATCGACCTACAATCACAGATGGAGAGAGACTGGAAAACTGAAGGTGTGACATGATCGCGTGTTGATTACGATCACATGACTGCTGATTACTCAAGATCTCTGAACTCTCAGCTTGACTGCACAGACACTATCAGAAGAGAACTAGAATAATAATAATAATTCATTACATTTATATAGCGCTCTACATTGTCAGGGGGCATCTCCTCATCCACCACCAGAACTGAACTGAATTTAACTGAAATGCTTACTATTGTCCTCCGAGCACTAATCTACAGCTGAATTTTAATTAATTTGCATTATTAACACACTATTTTCTTGTTTATCACTGTAAAGCTGCTTTGACACAGTCTGTACTGTATAAAGCGCTACACAAGACTTTCCCTGCCATTGACGGAATGTCCATCTTCCTGGAAGTGTTTTCACTGTTATACAGTAGGAGGCGCTATTACACATCTTCTGAAAGAGCACTGACTCTCTGGATCAAAACACAGTGAAGAAGAAGCAGGAGCAAGCGATGGCAGGTGCACATGTGAAATAACATGCGTCTAGCTTTCCCAAGCAGAAGAGCTTCGAGTGTTTACAATCATCCGGGTTTGAATCACGCTCAAATTGATTTGATTTTGATGCAATATTTACACTGAAGCGTGCAGGCGGCTACGGTAAGGGCGTGACGTGTGATTATGATGGGATTGTTTTGTGTCAGCGACGTCTTTACCTTAAACAGAAACCCAAAGCCCATGATCAGATACGATGGAGGCAAAAAGTTTTTCTTCCCTGTTGAAAAGTGATACAAAACATGAATTATTATATATTTGGAAACTTTTAAACAAGATATGAAGCAACTTTAGTTTTGGTAGTGTGATCCAGACACTAATATCTTTATATTTCCATGTAATGACACTGAACTCCTGGGCGAACGCTGCACAGTAATATTCACCTCTGATCATGAAGCTGCCGGTGGTCAGATATTCTCCCGTCGGTGCGGTTTTAGACACCTGTGTGACAGGAAGCACATGAGCGTGTGAACTCAGCGACACCTGCTTGTGTGTGTGTGTGTGTGTGTGTGTGTGCGTGTGTGTGTGTGTGTGCGTGTGTGTGCGTGTGTGTGAGTGTGCGTGTGAGTGTGTGCATGCGTGTGTGCGTGCGTGTGTGCGTGAGTGTGTGTCTGTGCGTGTGTGTGCGTGTGTGTGTGAGTGTGCGTGTGTGTGTGTGTGTGTGTGTGTGTGTGTGTGTGCGTGCGTGCGTGTGTGTGTGTGTGTGTGTGTGTGTGAGTGAGTGTGCGAGTGTGTGCGTGCGTGTGTGCGTGTGTGCGTGTGTG
>NC_081762.1:82500-90000 GCF_963082965.1 Carassius carassius
AGTGTGCGTGTGCGTATGTGAGTGTGTGTGTGTGTATGTGAGTGTGTGTGTGCGTGTGCGTATGTGAGTGTGTGTGTGCGTGAGTATGTGTGTCGCTCACCTGATGATGGTGAACCCACCACGCGCTGGTGATCACTTTAGCGTCCCACGCGGCGCTGTAGCACACGGCCATGGTCCCGGCCTCGGTGAGCGTCCGCGGAGGAACAGCCTCGCCTGAGAAACAGAAGCACACTCAGTCACAGATCCTGAAGTGTGTCTGAATGAAAGAGTTGCTCACACAAACAGCACGACACGGCTCTGATTCCTGGAGGACAAAAGCATCTGCCAAATGTGTCGATGTACGGAGAGACACCTGATCAGAATCACTTCAGCGATTTCTATCAATTAAAATGTCTGCTCTGAACAAGTGTTTTCTTAATTCAGGACAATCTCATCATCTGAATCTGACAAGCATCAGCTGAGGTTCCTCACCGGACGGGTTCTTGATCACGCAGCTCGTGGCTCCGTGCAGATCGGCGTGAACGTAAACATCTCCTGAGGAAACACATCGCACCGCACGATTCAGAGAAACGGTCAAAGGCACAGGAAAGCATCATGGGAGCAGAGGAAGCGTGGGTCTGACCTGCTCTCAGGTAGCGCTTGACGATCATCTCGTTCTGCTGCTGGTCTCGTCCGGCGATGACCAGGTAGTTCTCTGAGCTGACGAACCACAGAAACTTCTCAAACCTGAACACAGACGTGCTGGATCAGAGAAACACACTCAACACAACGGACCGACCGACCGACGGATGTTTGTCTTTACCAGTACACCTTCCTGGCCTTCTGGATGCTGGTCACTGTCTGCACTTCTTTAAGTGTCTGTTTGGTCTTTTTCTCAGCAGATTTGAAGGCCTTGAGTCGAGACAAACACAAAGCACACATTTAACAAACCCTGCAGCCAACACTAAACTCACACGGTCCACCACGAGTCACGTGTCTGCTCACTTTCTGTGCTGCTTCCACAGTTTTCTGCTCTTTCTTAGCCGCGCTTCTCTTGCTGTCGTAATACCTGACGAGAGATTCATCTTTCAGTAAAGGTGTCAGACACGAGCATCACATCTGATCGCAGGATCATGTGTAAACTCACTTCTTAGCATTGGCATAGGCCGAGAGATTCAGATCGACGTCCACCAGAACCGGTTTGTCCTTGTCGAATTTTCCTTTCTGTCTTTTCTCTTTGTTCTTACCCTTTTTCCTCGTCTGTGCTTCTGATGTCTCTGCAGGCTTTCTGGTGTCCGTGTCTTCCGCTTCCCCCTCCTCTGAACCAGCGTACGGGTTTCTGAAAGGGAGACGAGGATCCAGTCAAACTAAGACATCATGAAGAGGCATCTGATCCGTGTGTCTGAAAGCTCTCACTTCAGCAGCATGGTGATGTGATTGCTCTGAAGCTTGAGCTCTTTAATGGCACAGGCCACAGGATCTCCAGCCGCCTGAGCTTCCTTCACGATCTGACCGATCTCGGCCCAGTCCACCTGATTGGCCAGAGCGCTGCGCACCACCTGAAGAGCTCGGTCCACTGTGTGAAGGTTCATCTCCACCAGCTCTCCCTTCAGACGGTCCACTTCCTACAACAGCAGACAAAACCAGATCTTCTACAGTTAGGGTGACAATCTCAGTTCTGTTCCTGCTCCAACACACACACACACACACACACACTCTCTCACACACACACACACTCTCACACACACACACACACACACACACACTCTCTCACTCACACACACACACACACACACACACACTCTCTCACACACACACACACTCTCACACACACACACACACACACACACACACACACACACACTCTCTCACACACACACACACACACTCTCTCACTCACACACACACACACTCTCTCACTCACACACACACACACACACACACTCTCTCTCACTCACACACACTCACACACACACACACGGTAGTTTTCAGATCAGCCTGAAGTATTAGCTGGATCAGGTGTGTTTAATTAGGCTTGGAGCTAGACTCTGACCCTGTTCTTGTGGAAGATTGCCACAGTTTAGAGACTATATGACAGTGAAGTGAATCATCACACAGACACTGTTTAAATGTTCCTCTCTGGTTCATTCCTGCTCACGTGACCTGAGCCTGATGAAGCGCCTCCAGCCGCTGCTCGTGATCTCGTCTGACGTTGTCCAGCTTCTTCAGCGCGTGCTTCTCCTGCTGCAGCGCTTTCACGTCCAGCTTCTGACTCTCCATCTTAGAGAAGAACTCATCGACTGCCTGAGATCCAAGACAGACGCCGAGATATACAGATGAAAGAAGATTGCGTTTTTAATTCTTTTTACAAAAACAGCCTTGAATAGCTCTGCTCTAAACTACTAGAAATATCTCCTGCTGTGCCTTCTGACCACACAACAAAAGACTGCTTTTCTTCCTCAGTGGGTTTGCCTTGTTTTCAAGTGCAAATGTCTAAAGATTATTAAATCAAGATACGTTTGGAGAAGCACAGTGACAGAAAATAAGAAGTCTTGTTCTCTGCAAAACTGATCAACATGGAGTGAGTCTATGATTAAAACATCAAAATTCTGCTATTAGGGTTAGAAAAATTAACTTCATTCAAAAGGAAAGTTTTCTGACCTCACCAACAGATAATTTTGTACAATTTGTCAAGAATTCGTTTACATTAGCATCAGTAAAGATCTCTTGATTTAAGGGTGTTTAGATGTTTGTAAAACAAGACAAAAATTCAGAGGAAGACATTTTTTACTGTAATGCAACTTTTAACACCATGACTATGGATTTTATTTGTTCTGCTCTGATTTAAGAGTTTTTCAAGTCTTAGTTTAAATGCAATTTTTATGATACCTATAATTGTATTCTTTTAAATGAGAAACATCTTGCCGATTCTGATTTAGACCATTAACACACAAGCACAAACCTTGTTAAAAGACTCTAACTCCACAGAGCGGCTTTTTTCATGCTGACAAAACAGAAATGGATGAAATTCTTCATATCTGTTAAACAACAGAGGATTCATTATTGCACAGTAAAGCTCTGTTTATCAATAGTGTGATAAATATGATGGAAGAAAGAAGATCATCATACGTCAGCAGCTCTTCCTCAGCTTCATCTGGACACATGCTGGGCTTCTTCTCACTTTTCTGAATGATGTAGCCCTGAGAGTGGACAGACGTGAACAGACGAGCGTTCAGACAGCGGTCGAAACACAGGTTAGGAATATGTTCTCTTCATCGTTCATAAGACACACTCACTCTTCCGCTGAAGTTGGCCGTTTTCTCCATATAGTCTTCAGCCATCTGCAAGGCCTCCAGGATCTTCGGACTTACTGCGAAAGACAAAATGACCATCTGATTGCTTCTGGATCTTCTCAAAGCAGTCCCTGCACTGGGTTACATGATGTACAGGAGGATTTTACCCTGCGTGACTTCAGACTGGCTGTCCACTTTACAGAGGCCTGGCAACCCGACCGCCATGAGACAGTGTTCGATGAGCGAGCCGCCGTACGCTGCACAAACACACAACATGATCAGCACAGACTGTGTGTGTGTCCTTTACAATGACACATAAAGCACATGACATACGCAGGTGAGGATTCAGAACCCTTTTCACTTGTTCTCCGCTCTGAGCTGCGGACAAGATCTCCGTGAGCCTGAGAAGAGAAACACGAGCCGTGGTCATCCGTCATGATAAACACACAGCTGTACACACGTGTGGCGGGACGTGTACCTGGCCAGGCTGATGAGCGGCTCCTGCGGTCTGGCGTTCTCCACGGGATACCGCTCCCTCACAGCGATCTTCACATCCTCGGCCTCAGCAGTGCGGAAGCGCAGAAGATTCAGGATCATGAACTGATGGTCTGTCAGGATGATGTTTCCCTGAGAACACACACACACACACATATATCAGTGATTCTGGAACGTTCTGCAGCAGCTGTGTGTGATGGTAACTCAGTTGTTGTCAGTGACAGTGTTGATGAAGTGAATGAAGCTCTTACTCGGTCGTACAGCTCCAGGATCAAATGATACGCTGCCTCGTCCGATCCGAACTGAATGTCTACGATTCTGTCCACACCCAGCTGCTTGACGTGCACCAGACGCCTGGACTTCAGGTGCTTCCGACACTGACAGGATCACACACACACTCAGTGAAACCAGTTATGGGCTTATGAATTACTGTTAATAAGGATGAGATTCTGTACTTTCATGGCGAATCCAGACGGCATGATGTTCTTGGGCCAGTCAAACTCAGTGCAGTGAATCCTGATGCCAGACTCGATCAATAGCACCGCTTTACAGTCCGGCCTGAGACACAGCATCACACACGTGTGTGTCATACATACAGCATCACACATTTATAGCTTATTGTACTTCAATTCTGTCTCTTCCCCACAAGTGTTGTCATTATAGAAGTGTGTGTGTGTGTGTGTGTGTGTGTGTGTGTGAATAGTGTGTGTGTGTGTGTAAGACTGACTTCTGCAGCTTGATCAGGTATGTTTTAGTATCGATGTCATAGACGTTGTTGACTCTCATCCCGACACACCTGCGCGCACACACACACATCATCATCATCATCAGTGTTATTAATAACAGCAGGTAAACCTGATCACAACAATCACATTACTGAAGATATTAGAGTTCTTACTTCGCATTGATTTCTGCAATCACCGCCCTAATATCCACCGTGTTAAACCTGCTCTTCATGATTGATTATGAGTTATGAAAACAAACTCTAGAGTTCACACATCTGACACGACGGGCTCCGCGCTGATTGTGCGCATGCGCATCTGTCTCTGTACGGAAGCCCGTTTGCGTTTTTTCCGGAACGAGCCGTAAATAGAATAAATTTACACGATTGAAAAAAAAATAAAACAGAACGATATTTAAACCCGATAATAGTAATAATTATGATCATAATAATAACACAGATGTAAAACACGACGTGGTGATGCGACAGCTGTTCGGTTTATTCATTTAGATTCACGAAAGGCGTTGAAATGAGTCTGGAGCGGGAACGCACTCGATCCGAGCACAAGACTCTGTCTCTGTCACAGAGAGGTGAGGATCGATCTGAGATATCGATGATATGAATGTGATATTAACGGTGATCGGTGAAGAGCGCGACCTCTGGCTGCGGGTCAGGGTTCAGGCGCGCGTCGTTGCCATGGAGACCGAAGGCGCTGACGCTTCACCGATCGATGAAACGAATCTGTAGCGAATCAAAGCTTGTTTTTGTTCTGATTAAAGGAGAATCAAAGCTGACATGCGACGGAACGCCTGAGGAATGAACAGTAAGAGCCGCTTCCGTTCGCTCTGCTGATCATCTTTCATGTGTTTCACTCTGATCTGCTGTAGATTACAGAACCATCAGGAAGATCGGAGAGGGAACGTTTTCTGAAGTTATGAAGGTCCAGAGTCTGAAGGATGGAAAACTTTACGCCTGTAAAACCATGAAACAACCCATCGAGAGGTATGACGTCACTAGTCACTGACCGTGATCTCCGGGTCACATGTTTAACCCTCATAGTGTGTCTCTGTGTGTGTGTGTGTGTGTGTGTGTGTCATATCAGGACACAACTCTGTATAATGACATGGGTATGACACAGGTATTACAAGGAGAGGGTGACTTATGAGGACATAACCCATGTCCCCATTTTTCAAAACGCTTATAAATCATACAGAATGAGTTTTTTTGAGAAAGTAAAACTGCACAAAGTTTCCTGTGAGGGTTAGGGTTAGGTGTAGGGTTGGTGTAGGGCCATAGAATATACAGTTTGTACAGTATAAAAACCATTACACCTATGGGATGAACACACTTTACACAAAAACAAACGTGTGTGTGAGAGAGTGTGTATGTGTATGTGTGTGTGTGTGTGTGGGGGGGGGGGGGTCAAGTCAAGTCACCTTTATTTATATAGCGCTTTTAACAATACAGATTGTAACAAAGCAACTGAACAACATTCATTAGGAAAACAGTGTCAATAATGCAAAATGATAGTTAAAGGCAGTTCATCACTGAATTCAGTGATGTCATCTCTGTTCAGTTAAATAGTGTCTGTGCATTTATTTGCAATCAAGTCAACGATATCGCTGTAGATGAAGTGTCCCCAACTAAGCAAGCCAGAGGCAACAGCGGCAAGGAACCGAAACTCCATCGGTGACAGAATGGAGAAAAAAACCTTGGGAGAAACCAGGCTCAGTTGGGGGGCCAGTTCTCCTCTGACCAGACGAAACCAGTAGTTCAATTCCAGGCTGCAGCAAAGTCAGATTGTGCAGAAGAATCATCTGTTTCCTGTGGTCTTGTCCTGGTGCTCCTTTGAGACAAGGTCTTTACAGGGGATCTGTATCTGGGGCTCTAGTTGTCCTGGTCTCCGCTGTCTTTCAGGGATGTAGAGGTCCTTTCTAGGTGCTGATCCAGCATCTGGTCTGGATACGTACTGGATCCGGGTGACTGCAGTGACCCTCTGATCTGGACACAGACTGGATCTGGTGGCCACGGTGACCTCGGAACAAGAGAGAAACAGACAAATATTAGCGTAGATGCCATTCTTCTAATGATGTAGCAAGTACATAGGTTGTTATGGGAAGTGTTTCTGGTTCTGGTTTACCTAATTAATGCAGCCTAAAAATCCTTTAACGGATTTGGATATTAAAAGCATATTAGTATGTTATGTGTATGCCAGGTTAAAGAGATGGGTCTTTAATCTAGATTTAAACTGCAAGGTGTGTCTGCCTCCCGAACAATGTTAGGTAGGTTATTCCAGAGTTTGGGCGCCAAATAGGAAAAGGATCTGCCGCCCGCAGTTGATTTTGATATTCTAGGTATTATCAAATTGCCTGAGTTTTGAGAACGTAGCGGACGTAGAGGATTATAATGTAAAAGGAGCTCATTCAAATACTGAGGTGCTAAACCATTCAGGGCTTTATAAGTAATAAGCAATATTTTAAAATCTATGCGATGTTTGATAGGGAGCCAGTGCAGTGTTGACAGGACCAGGCTAATATGGTCATACTTCCTGGTTCTAGTAAGAACTCTTGCTGCTGCATTTTGGACTAGCTGTAGTTTGTTTACTAAGCGTGCAGAACAACCACCCAATAAAGCATTACAATAATCTAACCTTGAGGTCATAAATGGATGGATTAACATTTCTGCATTTGACATTGAGAGCATAGGCCGTAATTTAGATATATTTTTGAGATGGAAAAATGCAGTTTTACAAATGCTAGAAACGTGGCTTTCTAAGGAAAGATTGCGATCAAATAGCACACCTAGGTTCCTAACTGATGACGAAGAATTGACAGAGCAGGTTTTAGGTCCTATAATTAACACCTCTGTTTTTTCAGAATTTAGCAGTAAGAAATTACTCATCTTCCAGTTTTTTTATGCATTCTGTTAGTTTTTCAAATTGGTGTGTTTCACCGGACTGCGAAGAAATATAGAGCTGAGTATCATCAGCATAACAGTGAAAGCTAACACCAT
>NC_081762.1:95000-115000 GCF_963082965.1 Carassius carassius
AGCTCTACCTCCTTTAGTGGACTTTGCTATCCCAGGAACTACCAAAAGTCCAGCGTTTTGTGACCTTAGGGAGCGTGATGGGTTGTAGCGTGGTAGAAGGCTAGTTAGGTGCGCAGGAGCTAAACCATTTAGGGCCTTATAGGTAAGTAATGATAATTTGTAACTGATTCGGAACTTAATAGGTAGCCAGTGCAGAGACTGTAAAATTGGGGTAATATGATCATATTTTCTTGACCTGGTAAGGACTCTAGCTGCTGCATTTTGGACGACCTGTAGCTTGTTTATTGAAGAAGCAGGACAACCACCTAGAAGTGCATTACAATAGTCCAGTCTAGAGGTCATGAATGCATGAACTAGCTTTTCTGCATCAGAAACAGGTAACATGTTTCGTAGCTTGGCAATGTTTCTAAGATGGAAGAATGCAGTTTTTGTAACATGGGAAATATGATTTTCAAAAGACAAATTGCTGTCTAATATAACACCCAGATTTCTGACTGTAGAGGAAGTAACAGTACATCCGTCTAGTTGCAGATTGTAATCTACAAGATTCTGTGTAGTGTTTTTTGGTCCAATAATTAATATCTCTGTCTTATCCGAATTTAATTGGAGAAAATTATTGGTCATCCAATCTTTTACATTTTTAACACACTCTGTTAGCTTAGATAATTGAGAGGTTTCATCTGGTCTCGTTGAGATATATAGCTGAGTATCATCAGCATAACAGTGGAAGCTAATCCCATATTTTCTAATAATATTACCAAGGGGCAACATGTATATTGAAAATAGAAGGGGACCTAGGACGGATCCTTGTGGCACTCCATATTTTACTGGTGATAAATGAGATGACACCCCATTTAAGTAAACAAAATGGTAGCGATCGGACAGGTAGGATCTAAACCATCTTAGAGCCTGCCCTTGAATACCTGTATAGTTTTGTAATCGATCTATGAGTATGTCATGATCTATGGTGTCGAACGCAGCACTAAGATCAAGTAAGACTAGAAATGAGATGCAGCCTTGATCTGACGCAAGAAGCAGTAATCTAGTCGGTGATCGATCTGAACAAACACTGAAGCACTTGAGATTAATCACATACATGCAACATAAACAGCATTTTATAACTGCACAAAATAACACAACTGGACAGGTGGACTGTTGTGAACGCACTCTTTCCATCACAATGAGCAAAAACACAATGAAGAAAGAAAACAAAGCATGCTCAATGCTGTCTCTCTTTCGACTGGAGGTCATTTTTGTTGTTGATTTCAATTAATACATAAAACCTTTGGATATTATTGAATTTCAGTTGTATTTTGTCATCAGCTAATGAACATATTCATAAAACAATATTTCAAATTGTTTTATCTTCTTTCATTGAAAAGAAACTGAATGTATTTTGACGGAGAAAGCAGTATAAAGAGTCAAATATAAGCTCTCATCATTTTCAGTTGTGATGAAATGTTTCAACTGTTCTCTGCAGCATCTCAAGCTCGCCAATGACCCTCTCAGCCGACGAAACGCCTCGCATTTCCCTCTGGAGCTACCAAAACTCAACGTGGTGGGCCCCACGCCCAGCATCCCTTACCCAGTGTCCAGCTTCCCAGCGCTGACCGCTTCACACCGCGCCTCTCTGCCTGCCATCTCCAAGAAGTGCCACTCTCGTCTGACTAAAGTAGTCACACCTTTACACCAGCTTCAGTCTTTTCATCTGATCTAGGACATCCTGTCTTTGATCTGAATCTCTTTTCTTCTGATTTTAAAGCCCAAAGAAGAGCCTCACCGTGTCAAGAGCTACTACATGCCTCCGCTGGAGCGCCGTCCAGACGAGTGCTGACCACTGAAGACATTCACACCCGCCGTCGTCTGTCTCTGGTTCCAGAGTGGTGGCTTCAACAGACCAAAAACATCAACAGTTAAATGTCACATTACATAATAAAAGTCTTTGGACACAAAGAAACACGCAGTTTTCAAACCAGTACAAGATGATATTTGCATGGGTTTACTGGTTGACCATCCGTCTCAGATCATCTGACCTAACCGCAGTTTATTTGTTTCAGATTGTTGAAAGCAGATTCTATAGAAATGGGTGTAACAAATGTAGAATGTAGGTGTGCTGCTTTCCATTAGACCCTAAGCAGACGAATGAATCTCTAAACGAGACGGATTACAGCAGAGACAGCAAGTGCCATTCCAGCTGCGTACTCCTGGTGTTACTCTACTTTTATATTTGCACAGACTTTCGTGAATATTATGGGATGAAAGTTAAACAGGACCATGAGCAGCACTGGTTTGCTATCGAGAGACATTTCCACAAGTGGACTTCATAGTCCTGAATAAAGGTGTTTTACTGAACACTGCAGATTGCCATGCTTCGACAGCACACTGTAGACGTCTGATGTTTGTGATGCCTTTAAATGTTCTGTTACGCTAGCCGTCACGACTGTATACTGATGCACATTCACCAACACATCTGTAACATGTGGCATCAACTTACCATTAAATTATACCAATCAGTATAAATAAAACATCTTAAATTCATTCCAAAAAGGGTCTTAGCAACAGAAGTGTCAAACATATTTTCAAAGGTTATGAATGTTGGTTTCACCTGTTGACGTACAGTAGAACAAAAATATATAAATTCTCCAAAATAGGACCAAAATGGTTATTCATTTTTTCTGGACCAGCATGAAAAAGCACCAACCCAGTTATTAAATATGTGGTCTAGCTGGTTAAAGTAAACTAGTACAGACAAGGACCATACACACCAGACCAAACATCCATGGACCTTTTTTAATGAAGAACAAAATGTGAAATGGAAAATGTTCACCACATCAATCAAAAATATGACCACTTGCACATCCTGGTCTTTCCTGGTTAGTGTATATTTCATTAACAACGACTGAGAGTCACAAAAAGGCTCTGTTAAATGTTTAATAGTGTCACACAGATTCTACTGATCGACTCTAAACCCAGTCGGCTAGTAGCTTTTCTTAGAAGTACACAGAATAAGTTTAAAAATATGAACTCTGGAAACTCTTTCGTTAGGTTTGTTTTCTTCGTCTGCTGGACTTCCTGAGCTTCACACGCTCTGCAGTCTAACAATAGATTCTCCCATATCAAAATACATCTGGGTGACTTCTGTACAAGAGACAGGAAAACCAAACAAAAAAAAACTGAAACCTGCATATTTAAGATTATTTTAATATTATTAAGTCTATTTTTCTGCTTTAGAAATGTCACTATTTCCTGTAATGATGACAAACGTTCACTAGAGTTACTGATCATTTGCTTTCGCCCCGATAAATCACTGAATTACAATATTATACATATAATACAAAGCAATTTTTATCTGAAACAATATTAAAATAAATGCTCATAGATACAAAGTTTTAATCATAATTCTCCACATTATACCAGTCTGTGAGTCCTCGCACACAAAAATGTAAAGCCATTCTCTTCTAATAAACTATTAAGTGCAAAGAAATTTTCTTTAAAAAACTATGATTGCAGCATCCAGCTTTTCAGATTCAGATTTCAAGACAGAGGATATTAAAGCCAAGTGCATCGAGGCCTTCCCCAAACATCTCTCGCTTTCCTTTCGTCTTTTTTGATCCTTTATGGTAGTGACCAGAAAAACCACCAAAATAAAATCAGTGCAAAGTTTTCAACAGCGGGGATGAAATCTGTTCCTGAAGAAGGAGGGTGAAAATAAGAGCGTGTGGAAAGGATCTGTGCTGAAGCGAGTCTCCTGACGGAGTTCAAACCCACTGCGTTACACGACTGAATGAGCTCACACACCTCGGGAAGCTTGAAGTACACAGGAGGACGCATCTGAGAGTGAAAGCAATAAAACAATTAAATAAATACTCTGAGAACAGAAGAAATGGAAGGAGCCCCGTGGTACAGTCTCTCCACGAGCCTCCGGAACGACAGAAAGCAGGAAAACTGGGAGTTCTGAGGGGAGACGGATGCGGATCTCATAGCAGCAGAAAGAGAGGCTATACTACTGTTCCACTGGGAGAACTGGCTTGATTCTGGGATGACAACAAACCCTGGAAAAGAGAAGAAGAAGAGACATTTGAACAAAGAACTACACAGGAGGAAGCACATCTGACCAAACGTACAGATCACACACACACATGATGAACTAGCTACAGAACGACCGATCCTGGACTCCTTCACTAGCGCTCACAACAATACAAACAGCATTACCAGAAAACAAGCTCTGCTCCAAAGCCTAGTGAACTACACAGGCACCCTTCTTAGGGAGCATCCTCACTCAAATGGACAGTCATTGAACCGGAGAGCACCAACATACGAATACCAAACTCACACGAACAAGAGACTCGACTTCATCATAAAACACTCTCAGAATCAAACGTCTCTCTGAGTGTCTGAGGTTTGAAACAGAAGTCTCTTCTCCTCACCAAACCTGCATTTATTTGATCAGAAATACAGCAGAATGATTTAAAACAGCTGTATTTTCAGCATCATTACTCCAGTGTCACATGATCTTCAGAAATCCTTCTGATATGATGATTTGCACACGAGTGTAGGGTGCATCTACCAACTCTCTGAAAGCATGTGAGAAAATGAGCCAATCAGATTTGTCTGCCCTGTAATGTAGAAAGGGCTAATTATTATAAGTGTTCTACAGCGGATGCAGCGTGACATCACAAATCCCTGACAGTCATGTGGTGTTGTTTACGTCATGTTGATACTAATTTCAAATGATTTTCAACGGTCGTTTGTCGGTGTAATGAGAGACAACGAAGGACGATGGAGATTGATTTGCAGATCCTGCCTCTCCATAGTATAAACAGAGTATGTGTGATCACGCATCTCGAAAGCGGTTGTGTATGATGGTGGACGTCTCAACACTGTGAGGTCTATAAACCATCATCTATCGGCTCAACCCTACAGTGGATTATTTTATCTTCAGTGGAAATCCCAGAAGTGCGCAGTAACTCATTATCATTTAAAGAGACATACACCCAAACGGACTTGTGTGAGCAGAGCTGTTTTTGACAAGGCAAAAGTGTTCTTAGGCAAAATATGTTACAGAAATTAAATGAAGACCCTAATAAATCATGCCAACTTGTGGAAAATCTTTAAAAAACATGAGAAAGATTACGGTTTAAATCTTTTGGCTAGCGGTGTATTCCTGGCCCTGTGGATCCAGAGCGCTGCACGTTTCTCTTCATCATCATCAGGCCTTGAGCCGAAGCGAGAGACGAGCAGCGTTGTGGATCTACAGGACCTGATGGAGAAACTCGACTGACTGTGAATGTGTGGAGGAAGTCGGCCGCTCTCAGAAAGTAGAAAGGAACTCACCACTTTGCCGGGTCTCGCCCACGTGCAAATAAAGCCCTCCTGACACGCGGTGACTAAACAGTCCTCTAGAAAGATGAGCACGGTGAGTCTCTCGTGTGCGATCTTTTTACAGATGAGCGGCTCGAGCAGCGGCACGTCCTGCATGCGCGGACACAGCGGCGTGCCCAGAGTCTTGGCGGGGTCTGTTTTGGTTTTGGTCAGCAGGTTGAGCTTGTCGCTGCTCTTGCTGCTGATGTGGCCCATGCTGTGGTTGCGCTTGTGGTCTTTGTCGGGGTGCCGCTCTTTGCGGTCGTGCAGCGAGAGCGTGGCGAACTTGCTGACTCCGGCGGCGATGGGGTTGTCCGAGGCGGCGCTCTTGCTGTTAGCGGCGGAGTGCGGGAGACTGTTGGAGCGCGGCAGCGGAGCGGGGAGTGTATTCCCCGGCACACTTGAGCCGCTGCTGCTGCCGTTGGTGCTGGGGTTGATGGAGCCAGTGATGATGGTGCCGCTGCCTCCACTTCCTGTGGCCGGTGGGCCGCTGGCGTTCATCACATTAGTGTGCGTCCGTGTCCGGGACAGAGGGAGGTGTGGGAACAGGATGTCCTCCGTCAGGTCCCACAGGCACAGCTGAGTGTCCTGCCCCACCGAGCCGAAGCGGTAGGTCACGCTGACCGGTCGGCTGTCCGTGGAGTTGCGCTTGGACAGACGTGACTGTGTGCTGTTGGCCCGATCTCGGCCGAAGTGGATTTGATCCTGGAAGTCCTCGTCGCTGCCGCTGAACTCCATGGGCTCGCTCTCCTCCACGCTGGTGGTGTAGTGGTCAAACGCCACCACGCTCACCCAGGACTTGTGTCCGTGTCCGCGAGCGATCACCCGGCAGTCTGAGAAGCACCAGACGGTCACCAGGTCGTCCTCTCCGCCGGCCACGATGTACTTCCCGTCAGGGCTCCAGCAGACGCACAGCAGGCCTCCGAAGTAGCTCTTCATGGTGCCGTGCAGCTCCACCGCGTCGAAGTTGAAGACCCGCAGGAAACCGTCCTGACTCACGCAGGCCAGGAACTTCCCGTCGGGAGAGAAGGAGAACTCGTTCAGCGCGCCCTCGCCCACCGTCCACTTGAGCAGAGGGTTGCGCGTGGACTTGCTCTTGCAGGTGTGAACGCTGTAGTTCTCGCCCTGCTTCAGCAGCTGGTAGTGAGGCGCCGTGGTGCCGCAGGTGTGCTCCACGTTATACAGGTACATGCTCCCGCTGGAGTGAGCCACGAGGAACAGGCTCTCGGAGCCCGGGACCCACTTCACACACGTGACCCGGGATTTATCTATGAGTCTCTGAGCGGTGCAGGAGAAGAGACAAGACAGAGAGGACATGAGGTTAGTCAGAGCGGTTGATTATCATCAATGCGTAACAGTAAACGCTGTGAGTGCTTTCAGAGGTGGATGCTGCTATTTGGGAACGCAGTCGTTTAAGACAATTCTACAGAAATACTTTGACCCCAGACTTTATTCAGGCTTTTGATTTCAGAAGCTGTGAAGGAGATCGGAGCTGTTAGTCTAGTTCTCCCGTCTCATAGCACACACTCACATGACTCTATCAGTTCGCATGAACCAATTTATTCGGCGCTTTCATCACGGTTCATACACATTTTTAAACTAGTTTAAAGCCGGAAGAAACAGTGCTGACACTCACTTCTTCATTGAAGAGTTTGCTGGTCTCCTTCTTGATGGGGTCGATGAGCTGCACCTGTCCAGCGGAGAAGCCCACCAGCAGAGACACGCTCTCCGCCGTCGCCGTCAGGTGATTGAAGTCGTGGCACGTGGGCTGCGTTCCCTTGTAGATCCTCTTGTCTATGGGCTTACTCAGATCAGCAGCCTACAGCCCAACACACACACACACACACAGAGAGAGAGAGAGACTGAACACCTGCAGAACAACCTGATACACACACACAAACTCACACACACGTTTGTTTCTGTGTAAAGTGTGTTCATCCCATAGGTGTAATGGTTTTTATACTGTACAAACTGTATATTCTATGGCCCTACACCAACCCTACACCTAACCCTAACCCTCACAGGAAACTTTGTGCATTTTTACTTTCTCAAAAAAACTCATTCTGTATGATTTATAAGCATTTTGAGAAACGCTATCTTTCTATCACGAACACACACTCACACATTCTCTCATGCACTCTCTCTCACACAGTCACTCACAGTTTCACTCGTACACACACTCTCACACGCTCACTCTCACACATTCACTCACACACGTGCTCACTCGCACTCACATTCTCTCATGCACTCTCTCACACACTCTCGCTCACACACTCGCTCTCACACACACACACATTCACATTCTCTCTATCACGCTCTCACACACACGCTCACTCACGCAGACGCTCACTCTTATGCACATACGCGTGCTCTCTCACGCACACACATTCTCACGTGCGCACACACACATTCTCTCACGCACTCACTGGCACACGCTCACTCTCACACAGGCACTCACAGTTTCACTCTCACACACACAATCACTCACTCACACACTCTCTCTCACACGCACACTCTCACACATTCTCTCATGCACTCTCTCACACACAATCTCTCGCTCACTCTCATGCACACGCTCACTCACACACATTCACTCACACACACGTGCTCACTCACAAGCACTCTCACATTCTCTCATGCACTCTCTCACACACAATCTCTCGCTCACTCTCATGCACACGCTCACTTACACACACGTGCTCACTCACAAGCACTCTCACATTCTCTCATGCACTCTCTCACACACGCTCACTCACGCACTCTCACACATTCTCTCATGCACTCTCTCACACACAATCTCTCGCTCACTCTCATGCACACGCTCACTCACACACATTCACTCACACACACGTGCTCACTCACAAGCACTCTCACATTCTCTCATGCACTCTCACACACGCTCACTCACGCACTCTCACACATTCTCTCATGCACTCTCTCACACACAATCTCTCGCTCACTCTCATGCACACGCTCTCTCTCACATGCTCACTCACACACATTCACTCACACACACGTGCTCACTCACAAGCACTCTCACATTCACTCACGCACATTCTCTATCACGCTCTCTCACACACGCTCACACACGCAGACGCTCACTCTCATGCACATACGCGCACTCTCTCATGTGCACACTCACACATTACTCACGCATACTCTCTCACACTCTCCCACAGGGACTCAGTTTCACTCTCTCTCTCACACACACACACACACAATCACTCACACACACACACATGCGCTCTCACACATTCTCATGCACATTCTCACACTCAATCTCTCGCTCACTCGTACACACGCACTCAGTTTCACTCACACACACACACACAAGCACATTCTCACTGACAAAAACTCACAAACACTCTCACTCACAAACACACACACTCTCTCTCTCTCTGTCTCACACACACAACACAAACAACAGGCGCAGGGAATTTGTCTGTTTTATTGAGTGTGTTCATTTCATGATGTACTGCACCAAACCACTGGGTTGATGTAAGACAAAACGTTACATCCGCAGTACAGCGCTGGACACACACACACACACACAGAGAGAGAGAGAGAGAGAGAGAGATGAACAGACTCCGAGAGACTCTGCTCCCACTGCATTCTGGGAGAGAGCGAAACAGAGCTGCACTTCCTCACCCAATGCCCCTAATACCAAACCATCAGAAACCACTACTATACCAAAAAAAAAAAAACTATTTCCCCATTTTAATAATTGCACCCTAACTGAAAAACTCACCTTCATTCTTGGTGAAAAATCTGAATGTGCAAATATAGCGGCAAGATTTATATTAGCCTGCCAACTCCTGAGACACAGCCAAGACACAACATCCAGAGAATACACTCACACCAAACCAAACAATACTCATGACTGTAAATAATGCTGAATCCAGTTATTAGTTAAATAAATGAATAAATAATCTGTTACATAACTCATAACTATATGTATCCATGTGTTTTAATATCGTTCTTCTAACATTACTTGTTCAAATGTTATTTTAATTGCTACATTGTTCCAAATTACACTGTTGTATATGTTCTCTTTTCATATGTATGCTTTGGCAATGCAAAATTTACTTTTGTCATGCCAGTAAAGCTAACTTAATTGAATTAAATTGAATTGAGAGAGAGAGACAGAGAGAGAGAGACAGAGAGAGAGAACACACACACACACACAGAGAGAGAGAGAGAGAGAGAAAGAGACAGAGAGAGAGAACACACACAGAGAGAGAGAGAGAGAGAGAGAGAGAGAGAGAGAGAGAGAGGGAGAGAGAGAGAGAGAGAGAGAATCACACACACGCGCGCACAGAAATAAACAAACGTCTCTCTTTGATCTGCGCGACAGGTGTGAGAGAACGCTCGAGTGCGTGCGCGTGCGTGTGACATTCACGTCGCGTCACCCTTGATGTGAAATAACAGCTATTTGACGAAAGCGCAGATAAACACGCGTCGCGCTCACCTTCCTGACGCCTTTATAGATGTAGAAGTAGAGCTCCCGGCCCACATTGAAGCAGATGCGCTCGCCGTTCCCGGACTGATCGTTGACGTTGACGAACGAGACTCTGACGGGGTTCGATCCCTGAGAGTTGAAGGGCACTCGGTTGGGTCTGCTGTACTCTGAGTGCGTGAGGAGTTTATACGCGCCTTCCCGCGTGCTGAACTGACTCTTGATCTCGTTCATCTCCTTCCCTCCTCCCTCCGCCGCCATCTTTGACATTTACATTCATCCTTCCGCAGCCGGATCTGACGCGCCGCGCATGCGCACTACACACCGACGCGCCGCGATCAGACGCGCTCCGCAGATTGTGTCGCGTGTGACTGGCTTTGGATGAGCTGTACTTTTTTAAATTGTGTTTTGTCTCTTACTATTACATCTACAATTAAGTCGATTTTTTTTATTGCGTGATTAAAATAAATAAACGCATTAGCATTAGTGAGAGTACATGCGCATTTACACACACATACATGCAATTCAAAATAAATAAAAATAACATTGTCATTCATCAAATATTAAAGTATTTACGAAATATACATAAATAAATAACTCTAAATACAAACTAATTATTTTATTATCCCATCCGTCCTCACACATATTAACCGTTTTGTTTCTTCTACCAATTACTGTGTGAAAAGTATTAGTATAATTGACGTCCAAACCAAGATTTCTGATGATTCAATGATCTCCCGTATAAAAGACCATCTGATATTTAAGAATATTTCGAGAATCTCGTTGTTTATCGTGTAATAGGTTTCCAATCTGAAGAAAAGGCCTCGACTGAAGCCTGCACGTGCACGCGCACGCACACACACACACACACACACACACTATAACATGGCACGATTGGCTGTGATATAAAAGCAGAGTAAATTGAGTGAGATGGCGATGAGATTTACTCAGTGATTGGGGATGGAAGAACTGATCAAAAGTCAGTCAGACGTTGTTGGTAGACTGGCATTCAAATACATGGTAAGAGTTTCCCCTTTCATTGTTTCTCTGTCTGTTATGAGTGTGTTTAATGCATCTGTGGTGTTCTGTCAGGAGATGTGTAAAGTAGACTCCAGCTCAGACTCAGAGTCCGAGTCAAACCCGAGATGGTCTGATGTCAGCAGCAAGGTATTTCTGATGAAGATCATCCTCTAACATTCAGATTCCTTCTATCATTATAAAGCAGAAGATCTCTGTACTCTTGTGTCAGGGCTGTGAGAGCAGTGCTCCAGAAGCTCCTCAGAAACTCCAGCGCTTCACTGGACATCACTACCAGCAGGTAAACCAACACCTGCTTCAGCTGCACACCACGTCTCTCAGTGACCAGTCATCTTTGGAAACCGCTTTTTTTGGTGTGTTTCCTGAAGTTCTGACACATTTTCAGAGCCTGGATCCTTACGATGGAAGTTCTGAAGACTCTGGTTCTTCTGCTGAAGGGTCAAAGAAGCAAAGGCCCGGCGGGATCCGGGTGAAAGAGACGAGCCGTAGATCTGCTCCTGGAGAAGTGAGGTCGAGGTCAGATGCTGCAGATGTTCAGATGCGGTCATCCAGTGACTCGGAGCAGGAGACGCCGGGCCAGAGCTTCTGCTCTTCCTGTAAGACCCTGACGAGTGTGAAAGCAGACCTGTCTGACTCTGGCTTCAACACCAGATCCTCCCTGAACTCTCCTGCGGTGGCCTCCACCAGAGACACCGGGTCTCCAGACAGTCCTGCTCTCCAGGCAGCGTTCTCCAAGAGGAAGTTCTTCCCTCCGCCGGGCGATGTGGACGACGGGATGCAGAGGAAGAGGCAGTGCATCAGTGATATGGAGCTGGAGAGCGTGGCTTTCTGAGGTCACCACACAACATTGACTACAGATTCACCGCATGTGTGGCTTTGTTTAGTCGTTTGGATATAGAGACCCTAATAAGAGGGAAAGAGGTTTGTTAAAACCCATTTGAGAAGAGTTCTTCATTCCCGACTTCAGGTGCAACACAATAAATCAAGACTAATAAACCTAAACTTTATTCATGAGTTCTGAGTAAAATGCTCTCAAGTTTCATCTGTTTTTCTTTATGAACAGCGAGTGGCCATCTATATAACTACAGACTAAAGTAATATAGAACTATGTTTCTGCCAGGAAGCTGATGTAATGATGAATAATGACTGCAGAACACAGATATTAGTTTCTCTTCTCATAAAGATGAATGTAGTGGTCAGATTTATTTTATTTGGATCCAAAGAGAGAAGAACATTTGAAGAACTCCTGTTCCATGTTAATGTTTGTAGACCATGTTCATATAGATTTTTTCATTTGAATGCTTGTTTCATAAACCTTTTCAATATCATGACCCAGTCTGCAGAAGCAAATCTGGACGTTGAGTGTATGTGCAGTTCTTAATTGCGCACAGCATGATGGGGTGAAAATAAAGTCTGCGTTTCTCTGGACTGTGTGGTGTGTAAGAGGAAGCCAAACATCAGACAGAGCTTCATCTGAACCTATAATCACAGCCAGAATCAGATCTGGAGCTCTGAGAGGTTCTGGAAGTGTTAGTCCTGATGAGGACACGAGGTGGCGCTGCAGAACCAGCACAACTGATCTGATCTGATCAGGAACCTGTGCTCGTTCTTTCTTGAACTCCTGTTTAAATGAAAAACTCTGGAGACGCTTTTTTTTCCAGACATGGTAGATTTATTATTTGACATGCACGTCCTACAGGCTCGAATTAACTGACATGCAGACACAAAACACAGTCCAAATGAGCTTTATTGGAAACCACCAATCATGCAATACTTGAATCAACTTCCATTTTTCCATCTAAAACACACACAATCCCATCTGTTCCATTAAAACATCTGCCTCAGAAACTCCAACACAATCCATCGTCCAACATTCGTCTGACTCTCTAAACACATGACACGCTCCGCTGTGATCCACCTAGACACACACACACACACACACACACAGAGGAATGACTAGTAGAGGTGAGGGACTGGTCAACCAGCATCTAGTCGGTGCACAGGATGGCCACTCCGCGCTCGTAGAAGTGATGCGGGTCTTCCTTGGTGGCGATGTCGAAGTCGACGGTGAAGATGAGTTCGGAGCGAGTGAAGTTGAGATACACGGGCAGCGTGACCTGCAGACGGGAGCACAGAGAGAGAAACACTGTGAATCAGGAAGGAAGCAGAAGATCAGAGCAGTGTTAGGTGTTCCTCGTGACTGACCATGTTCCTCTTCTCGCTGTTGATCTGCTTCATCCAGTGCAGCTGCGTCAGCGGCAGTTCAGTCGAGATACTGTTGGACAGAGAGAGCTTGTTGTTGGAGCAGGTGGCCCCCTGCAGCTTCAGACCTGTGGAGACGGACAGAGCGCTGAGACACACACACACACACACGTCTCTCTCTCACACACACACACACTCGTCTCTCACACACACACACACACACACACACACACACACACACACACTCGTCTCTCACACACACACACACACACACACTCGTCTCTCACACACACACACACACACACACACACTCGTCTCTCACACACACACACACACACACACACTCGTCTCTCACACACACACACACACACACGTCTCTCTCTCACACACACACACACACACACTCGTCTCTCTCACACACACACACACGTCTCTCTCTCACACACACACACACACACACACACACACACTCGTCTCTCACACACACACACACACACACACGTCTCTCACACACACACACACACACACACTCGTCTCTCTCTCACACACACACTCGTCTCTCTCTCACACACACACACACACACACTCGTCTCTCTCACACACACACACACACACTCGTCTCTCTCTCACACACTCGTCTCTCTCTCACACACACACACGTCTCTCACACACACACACACTCGTCTCTCTCTCACACACGTCTCTCTCTCACACACACACACACTCGTCTCTCACACACACACACACTCGTCTCTCTCACACACACACACACACACACACACTCGTCTCTCTCTCACACACTCGTCTCTCTCTCACACACACACACACACATCTCTCACACACACACACACACTCGTCTCTCAAACACACACACACTCGTCTCTCTCTCACACTCGTCTCTCTCTCACACACACACACACTCGTCTCTCTCTCACACACACACTCGTCTCTCTCTCACACACACTCACACTAGTCTCTCACACACACACACACACACACACACACACTCGTCTCTCTCTCACACACACACTCGTCTCTCTCACACACACACACAAACTCGTCTCTCTCACACACTCACTCACACACACACACACGCACTCGTCTCTCTCTCACACACACACTCGTCTCTCTCTCACACACACACTCGTCTCTTTCTCACACACACACACACACACACACTCGTCTCTCTCTCACACACTCACACACACGCACTCGTCTCTCTCTCACACACTCACACTCGTCTCTCTCTCACACACACTCACACTCGTCTCTCTCTCACACACACACTCGTCTCTCTCTCACACACTCACACTCGTCTCTCTCTCTCACACACACACACACTCGTCTCGCTCACCCTTGATGCCGAAGCTGCAGGCGTCCAGCGCTGCTCCCTGTGCAGACGTCACGTTCACCTCCAGACACAGCTCCTCCAGAGACCAGCTGTTCACCTGAGCCACGTACTGACGTGTGGCCGTGATGTAGGCCTCGGGTACGAACAGACCGCCCAGGTTCACATGGATGTTCTGCAGGAGAACCAGAGCCAGTTAAAACACACGACAGCTGGAGACGAGTTTGACAGCACTTCATCTAATCCAGAGCGAGTCAGAGCAGCTTCACAGTGATGAGAAGGAAAACCACACAGCGCTTTCATAATAAAGCAGTGACCCCCGTGAAGCTGTGGTTTACACTGATTTATAACCGCTAAGGGGTGTTGTTGATATGACTAAAACACCTTTAGCGTTGTATATCACTGAACCACGGCTTCACCAGGCTTACTGCTTTTATAAAACTTATTTCATATACATTTCACAGAATAAAACGGCACAAATAAAGTGTGATATTAATAAAAACAGTATTCTTCCACCAAACAATGTAGCTCCTCAGAAACAGCTGTGGTTCCAACAGAGTGGTTGCCGAGCAACACACAAACAAACAAAGCTGTATTGTTACTTTGTAGAGTTTACAACAGCTTTGATCGCGGCTCAGCCAATCAGAATCAAGGACTGGAACTATCTGTTTTATCAATCATGTTTCAATTGTGATTTCTGCTTCTCTTGATTTATTAAGTGTTAATTGTCTGCAATGTTTGCCTAGAGAAATAAAGGTGACGTCAGTAACAAGCTTTCCGGGTGTCATGAGGTTAATCCTCTATTCAGAGCTTCCCTCTGAAACTGAAACATTTCCAGCACAGTGCTTTACTTGACCTTCCCAACCTGGCAACCATTCACACACTCTGTATGATCTGGAAAATCAGCCAAACGTGTTAAGCTCGAGTTAAGCGATCTCTATTGAGACACTCTGAAATAGAAATGATGCTGTGATCAGTGTGTGTGCAGCAGGTGTGGATGAGTGTTTCTGAGGAGGACACCTTCAGCTCTTTAGCGCCTCCGCTGGCCGCTGCCTGAGAGATCTGCTGCAGCTGCTTGATCCTCTCGCTGAAGTCTGCCACCCACTGGATGACGGTCAGAACTGCGGGGACGGTGTAGCGGCTCCAGCTGCGCGGCAGGATTCCTGCGGAGCACAGGACAGAGCGTCAGTGACCCGGTGCACACACATCTGAAGGGTCAGAGGTCACTCCGCTTACTCACCCTTGACCAGGTCGTTGATGAGTGTGCGCAGGACGTTGGTCTGCTTCTTCTTGCCCTCGCACACATGCACCACATCGGTGAGATCCTGACGCACGTCCTGCAGCATCTGTGAGCCCATCTTCACCTCGCGCTCAAAGAAGCGGAACAGAGGATCCTGGGAAGAACAGACATCAACAAAACACAGAGCGGTCCATCAGACACAGGAGTAAAGCACCATCAGAACATGAACTGTAACCGTGTCTGTGTCTCTGAAGCATGAATGAACGGATCCAGGGTCTTGACTCGTACCTTGATGTTCTCCACGGTGCGTTTGAGCGGGTTCACAGACTCCGGGATCAGCTGAAGCCAGTTGCGTGCCGTGGTGTGAAGCGTCCTCATCCAGGCCGGCTGTGCGTCAGACGACGACGTGCTGCGCTGCTTCTTCTCCGTCTCGTACGCCAGATCATCCTCATCCTCAAACATCTGCATTTTCAGCAGCTTCCCCATCATGTCAATGCCTGAGCGGCCACGGGGACAGGAAGTGAGGGACGGGAGGGAGACGCACACAGGAAGTGAAGGAGGGAGATCAAATTAACAGCTGGACAAACTTGAGTGTTCAGGCACTGTGTTAATAATGAGTGACTGGAAGACTTGCCACGGTCTGATCAGGAAAACATTCTGAATGAAGCCGCACAGAATGGACTTAAGTTACATTCAGTCACCTGATGAACAGTTTCAGTGGTGGACAATTTAATCTGATGCTACTTAATTTAAGTTCATTTATAGTTAAAATGTCCAATTCAAATCAAGTGGCCTTGTGTTGACCCCAGAGCACCTAACGTTCAGTGGACTGAAGTAAAGTGAAAGCCGTGCACCGTGGCAAGCCCAGATTCACTGAGGGTGACATGCGTTTGAGAAGAACTGAACTGAGAGGAGAAAACAGCAGCAGAAAGCCAGAGACATGATGGCAGTGAAATACAGCTACTGGAGGCTGAGGACAGAAGACACCCGCTCCGCTGCGTACAGAGCTAACGACTCGAGCACACGCAGCCGAGGAGGTGTGTTCTGACAGAAACTCAGAGAACCGAAGGATGAAAGCCTGCGGAAAATGACAGAATGACCTCGAGACAGAGACCGAGAGAGAGATGAAGACGAGAGGGGTCAGAGTTCAGGAGTAAACACGTCCTCATGACAGTCCCACAGACGCTCGTACCCTGAGTCGTGAGCAGGACCTTCTCCGCGTTACTCGGCAAACCCAGCCACGATGGAGTCTGTGTGTCCGGCAGCATCTCCACCCAGTGGACGAACTCCTCACGCCTGCCACACACACACACACACACACACACACACACACACGTCTCACAAACACTGCCTCGTGTGCTTTATCCAGAACACAGCGCTTCAGCTTCAGTCTAAACAGAACCTAATGGATCTAAATTCACCAGTTATGAGACTATTCTTCCAGCTGTAAGTTACGACAGAACACACAGAAACATGATTAAACTGAAAGGTTTGTTCTGACCGGATCCCGTCGGGCATCTTGATGTCCTTGTGTCCGTCCACTTTGAGCGCCAGCTTGAACTCGCTGTCGAAGCTGCTGGTGGTGAAGAGACGCTCCAGGAAGGTGTTGAGCAGCCGCTGGTCGAACTCGTTGTCGATGCGACCGCCGTAGATGGACTGAGCCATCAGGGTCCTCAGCGCCGCCCACGGGATCTTATCTGGAGAGATGTTCTGCCGGCCCTGCGGAGAACCACAGACGCTCAGAGCCTCGCACACACACACGCGCACACACACACACAGGAGATGAGGAGCGGCTCGAACCTTCGCCGTGTCGTCCAGCCAGGTGTCCACCGTGTCGCAGGCCGAGCGCAGATCCGACTCTCCGAACTCGTACTTCTTGGACCATCCGAGCGGAGCGTAACGCAGGCGCTCCTGGATGACGGCGTGGAACCAGGCCAGCAGGAAGTACAAGCGCGCTCTTTCGTTTGGAGACTGAGAGAGCACAGACGACAGGCGTGAGGTCACACAGATCCAGTAAACATGTGATGGAGTGCAGTGGAGATTCGTCTGGAGCTCACCTTACACATGCGTGCCACAGGAATACTGCTGAACGTGCGCAGCATATTAGCCTTCATCCCCGGAGGAGGCTCGAACACAAAGATGCGTCCGGCACGCAGCAGGTTCACAGGGACCTGAGGGAGACACGCTCAACATCAGACCACACACTCCTCACCACAGCACACAGTGAGCACAGGAAGTGATGCGTGACCTTGGGGTTGATCTCCATGGTGAGGAAGAGGCGGAAGCTTGCGTGCGGCTGCATGGAGTGAAGCTTCTTCTCCAGCTGCATCAGCCAACCGGGAGCCAGATGAACGTTCTCCAGCATCACCCACCTGACACACAAACACACGTCAGGTCACCTGACCAATCAGGAGTGTGCGGTCAGCTGCTCTCCTCTCACCTGCCGGACTTCACCGCTGTGTTGATGTCTCGGTCTGCTTTATTGAAGCCTTCAGCAGAACCTGAAGATGGAGCACGTGTGTGTTACTTCACTACAGCTCACACATATATTATGCCAACAACAACTTATTTTGGAGGAGATTAATCATTGCCCAGCACTGACAGTAATGCATGCGTTGTCACATGGGCTGCACTTGGTTATTAGTTTTTTATTAACAAAAAAACAAGTCATTTTTTTTGCAACTGTAAAAGTCCTTTTACACCAAAAGTGAGATGAATAATCCTCAGGCTAAAGAGAGAGCCCCTTCATTCACACAGGATCAGTGAATAAATAGGAATCTTATTTGAAAAAGTAGCTCTGAACTTGAAAGGAATGCATTGCTTTACTAATAAACCGAAAAAGTAACTTCCCAACACTGTTATGTACGTACCGATGGAAATGGAGGTGATGTGTTTGTTCTGCTCGGCTGCGAGATCCCGCACCAGACCGCTGGCATCGTATCCGGGCACAGAGCACATCAGCACCGGCGTCCCCGGCTTCACCTGCACACACACACACACACACACACAGCGTCAGCGCACCACACACAGCGTCAGAACACCACACACACACACACACACACACACACACACAGCGTCAGAACACCACACACAGCGTCAGAACACCACACACACACACACACACACACACACAGCGTCAGAACACCACACACACACACACACACACACACACACACAGCGTCAGAACACCACACACACACACACACACACACACAGCGTCAGAACACCACACACACACACACACACACACACAGCGTCAGAACACCACACACACACACACACACACACACACACACAGCGTCAGAACACCACACACAGCGTCAGAACACCACACACACACACACACACAGCGTCAGAACACCACACACACACACACACACACACACACACACAGCGTCAGAACACCACACACACACACACACACACACACAGCGTCAGAACACCACACACAGCGTCAACACACCACACACGCACCACACACACACACACGCGTCCTCACCTCACTGTCCACGACGTTGGCCAGGTCCAGCGGCTGCTCCATGATGGCCATGAAGTTTTCTCCCATGACTTTAGACACAAAGATGTGTGTCATGGCCAGCAGACGGTCGGGTCTGAACGCCTGGATCAGCAGCAGCTGGTGGACGGCTTGACCGATCGGAGCTGAGGACAGACAGACAAACACGAGTCAGTCCTGCAGTCTGTCACCAGGAGCTGCGTGTGGAAGTGTGTCGGACTCACTGGACGTCTTCTCTTCGGTCCACAGGTACGGCACTGACAGCTCCGGCGAGTTGCTCTCGATCCACATGAAGAATTGCTGGAGGACAGAAAGGCATTGTACATTCAGACGCTCTGTGGTGAAGAGCAGACGTGTACAGGACAGAGAGACTGAGAGACGCTCACCTCGTCCGCCTGCACCTTCTCCACCAGCTCTTTAAACGCAGGCAGGCGGCTGAGGCGCACCATGTCCTCGGACTGCTCGCTGCTCAAACCCTTCACCTTCGGCACGCTCGTCCCACTCAACACGATCTCTTTCCCCCGCAGGAAGTGCTGGAACTCTGCATCGAAGGACGGCTCGCTGAGAAACACGAGGAAACATCAAGAGTCTGAGCTCTAACAATGTGTGTGTGTGTGTGTGTGTGTGTGTGTGTGTACACCGCGTCAGCAGTCGACCACAGGCCACGAGCCGCACACACAGACATCTGATTCAGACGCACTGCATGTCAAGGTCATGTCAAACTAGTCACACAACTAATGAAGGACCTGGAGGATATTACAGAACATGACTTTTTCTCCTCATTGATGCTGTGCATGGACAAACATCGTGACATAATACTTTAAAACAGAAAGAAGCAGCT
>NC_081762.1:120000-140000 GCF_963082965.1 Carassius carassius
TGCGTAATTCAGCTGGACACAGAGCCAGAGGTCAGCAGCGGAGTCAGTGCACTCACACAGAGGTCAGAGGTCAGCGTCCTACCTGAGCAATGGCCCATTTGACCATGGGCCCGCAGGCCAGCGAGGCCCGGTTCACCTGCTCGTAGTTGTAGCTGGGGTTGGACATGTAGTTCTTCTTCATCTTCTCACGGATGGAGTCGCTGGGACGCAGACAGAGTGTGTTAGAATGAAGATTTGATGAACTCAACATCTACACACTCCTGTTTTACACACACCTACACCTTCACACATGATCTCAGGGATTTACTAACTTTTTTTCAGATTACAGTGATGTGATTACAGAAAAATAAACATTCAACCCCAGGCCTGATAAAGTGTCTGATCAACAAACACAAGACTGATCAATAAAGTTCAATAAACAAAATGTTACATTTTAAAGTCAGTATTGTCAATATTTCTCTCTTCACAAACGAAAGTTCCAAACAAAGTCACAGCAGAACTGTTGAGCGTCCCTGATCGACACAGCAGTGATTCATTTCTGAGCGAATCCAAGGTTGAGTGAATCGAGTGAGTCAATGATTCAGTGACTCGTTCATAAAGGTAGTCACTTGCTTTGCTTATGAATGAATCAGCTGTTTGAACAAATTGGTTGAACGAATGATTCAATGACTCACTTTACAAGACTTTGTCACCTACTGGAGCTTTTATAGAGTATCATTTCATCAAAACAATTCTTTCTAAAGCTACTTTTGTCTAATGTATATCCTAATGTCTTGTATTTTCTTAAGAGTGATTTTAATCTTTTAGGGGTAATTTATCAGCATAAATTAATGTGGTCATCCGCACATCATGTAATTAATGAGATTAAATCTTTTTCAAAATGGCTTGACAGCCTTAATTTCAATAACTAAAGACATCTGCATGTGCACAGTTAATGGTCACATGCCATGCAGCTAATAACCAGTTTTTAGTGTCTCAACCAGATGCTGCTTAATGGAGCTGACCGCTCGAGAGGGAATGGAGTGTGTGGTTTAGGACCATGAGGACACATGGGTTCAGGCGGGGGAGCGGAGCGGCCGCGGCGCTGGAGAGGGAACCGTGTCACGTGACGAGCCAATCAGAGATCATTAGATCTGGAGCATGGTGACCCTCTTCACACGACACCACCGCTCCACACCCCGCAGTCAGTCACCTGATCTCATCAGCAGAAAAGTTCACAATAGTGGGGATGAAGTTCTCGCGCATTATGATGGAGCGAATCTGCTTCCAGTCGGTGGTGCTCTCGCCCAGCAGCAGACAGATGGACTCCAGAGCCAGCTTGACTGCGGCCGGCGGGTTGGCCATCGATCGCACCTCCACTAAGTGCTGCTTCTTAATCGATTTAACAGCTAAACAAGCCACAAGCCGTGAGCAGAGGGAAGAGTGAAGACAGGAAGAGGTTAGCGCAGGGAAAAGACCACCGAGCACCGCTGGCAAACACACGAGAGACAGAGCTGAAAGCAGGAAGAACTGAAGGAAATATCCACTGATGTCTCCGGACACTGACACAGTCACTAGGTGGAGCTAGCTGCTTTGATTATTAGCCAAATATTTCTGTAACATTGAGTGTAAACTCTGAGGTCATGCACACCTCCCCTGGGCTCTTAAACCAGTGAATATTTCCTTAGTTTTTCCTGTCAGTTGTGATCCACTATTTCAGACTGATCCTTTATTTAAATGTAAAGGTCGACCGATGTATTGGTTTGCTGATCAATCAGCAGCAATAGTTTGATTGAGTCTCTCCTGATAGTTTTCCAGGTTGTGTTCATTGCTGGAGCGGCTCAGAAGTGTCTGCTGTGATTATACAGAGCGGGAAACTTCAGATGTGGATTTAACAGCACACCTGTTACAGCTCCAGCCTTTGTGTGTTTATTTACAGATGACTGCTGAAGTGAAATAACACTTTACTCCATTTATGTGATTAAGTGTGAGCGTATTAATTCAGTTTACTGTTACTAACACATTTGTCCTCTGTTAACATTAGTTAATAAACCATGAACTAGCTTTAATGATCAATATAATTAGGGCTGGGATAAATGATTATTTTTAAAACTATTAATCTAGCGATTATTTTTTCCGATGCATCGATTAATCTAACGATTAATTTTCCCAGACCGATTCGATTTCGATTATCTCCCCATTAATTGACTACTAACAATTTATACATGTTGATTTACATATCTGAATGAAAAAAACATGAATTCCTTAACATTGCAATATGTTTATTGCTCTTAAAATTACAAAATAAAAGACTGACTAAGAATGCATTACTTTGCACTTGTATAGAGAGAGCATTCAATAAAACCTTGAAGCCTTGAAAACACATAGCTTACTGAAACAAGCTTACTGAACACATAGGGCCTAGCTTACTGAAAAAGTTCTTCTTTCAGATGAAAATAACAACAACTTGATGTCTAGCATTCAATAAAATAGGTCACCCAAAATACTTGTTTAGAGCAATTGAAAGAATACAGTAACCAATGTAAACTTGAGGACTTTAAGCTAATACAGAGAGTGCTTTTACAAAAAATAAAAAATAAAAATTAGCAGTGGGAGCCAGCAGCCTGTCATGGAGAAAAAAAAACATCTCTGAATGCTCCACGTGAAACTTTGGCGTTCCGCCCTTTTTCTATCGTGTCTAATGATTTTGATTAATATGCACAAGGGAGAGAGAGAGCAAGAAGCGCTCGTGTTGTCTGAAGACTGTGAGTGCGCACGCAGCCGGGGCTCTCTCTCGTACGCGCCCTGTCACTGTCACTGTCACTCACCGATCAAATAACGCTTTGACAGCCGCCAAAAAAAAAGATCAATGCAGAAAAACCCCTGGATTGGTTATATAACGTTGGACAGAATGTTGATCCGGCCATCGCGTATATTCAGCGCACATAAGGTAAACGTTTTGCAAACGTTTTTTAGAGAAATAAAAACAGGTCGACGAATCGATGCGCATATTTTGCGTCGACGTCATCGATGACCTCGACGCGTTGTCCCAGCCCTAAATATAATAATTGATATTCATACTTTTATTCATTTACAATTTATGGTTCAGTAGTGTTTTTTTATTTTTTTTATAGTAAAGCACTATTTCAGTTTTGGTTCAGTATCCATTTTACAAACTATTGGCTGATTAATCGTATCGGCCCGTGAGGTCAAACCTAGCTGTCGTATCAGTAAAATCCGCCATCGGTCGACCTCTAGTTCATATGTGCAGATTATTGTTACATGAATCTGGAGGAACAGAGCAGTGGAAGCTCAGAGGAGACGGAGCGAAGCGTACCGTTCTGAGCCTCGATGACGGCCGGCTCCACCTGGTCCAAATCCTGCTTCACACTCAGCTGCTTGTCTTTAATCACTTCCTGCTGCTTGTAAACCGCTTCCTGTATCTCCTGACTCATGACCTGTGAAGCCAAACAACACCCGTCAGGTTATTTACGAGATCAGCGGCTGAACGACGAGCTGAACGATGACTCTTGCCTTCTTCTTCTCGGCCTCCTGCTGGTCTTTCACCATCTTCTTCAGCTTGTCGTTGGCAGCAGCGTTCTTGACCTCCAGCTCCTGACTCTTGATCCGCAGGTCGCGCCGCAGCTCCTCCACCTGTGACAGCACACGGTTAATAACGCTGAAGCAGCTCGTGCATCTGCATGTGTGATGTGGTGTGAAGCACGCACCTGATCCACCGTCTCTTTGATTTTGCGCAGACCCACGTTCAGATGCATCTGCTGCTCCTCCAGCTCGCTGCGCTTCTCGTTGAACAGGTTGGCGTAGTGGTTGATGAAGTCCAGGTAGTGACGCGGGGTGATGGCCATAGTGTGGCCGCCGCGCTTCGCCAGACGGTTGTTAGCCTAACACACACACACACGCGCACACACACGCGCGCACACACACACGCGCACACACACGCGCACACACACGCGCGCACACACACGCGCACACACACACGCGCACACACACACGCGCACACACACACGCGCACACACACACGCGCACACACACACAAATAAAGCATCACAGTGTGCACTGAAACTAGAGTCGCACAATTTACTAGAGGCTGTGGGAAACAATTAATTGCTGCAGTTTATTTAAAGCGTTTAATTTACATGAATAAAAAAATACACATTTATAATAATAAATATACATTTAATGAACCAATTTTAAATATAACATTTGAAAGTGGTTTGAATGAATAATTCAATGACTCGCTCATAAATACTTCACTTGTTTCATTACTGCATGAATCAGCATTTTTACATGTTTGTAACTAACGGAATGCATAGTCGATATAAAAAACTGGATGACGAGTACATTCTTACTAATAAATTCTGATGGAGAAAAAAAAAAAAAAAAACAATCAGGGGTTTTAATTATAAGACCAAAACCCTGGAAATATGTAATAACCTAAAACACTGTCTAACACTTGATGGCTGCTAGAAAGGACCTCTACATCCCTGAAAGACAGCGGAGACCAGGACAACTAGAGCCCCAGATACAGATCCCCTGTAAAGACCTTGTCTCAGAGGAGCACCAGGACAAGACCACAGGAAACAGATGATTCTTCTGCACAATCTGACTTTGCTGCAGCCTGGAATTGAACTACTGGTTTCGTCTGGTCAGAGGAGAATGGCACACTGTTTCCCTGTTTAATACTGTAAAGCTGCTTTGGAACAAACTGCATTGTAAAAACCACTATATAAATAATGGTGACTTGAAGCAGTTTCTTACCTAAACATGCTAACTTAGTTTCAACGGCAGCCCGAAAGCAGATTAGAATGCTCTGGTAAGACTCTTTCGAAGATTTAATAGACACACGTAAATCGTATAAATCGTGAGTGCATATACCACTTAGACTAGTTTAAAAAAGTTATTATTATTTTTCTTTAAGGCTGGTCAGAACCTTTTTAAGTTATAAAAAGGGAGAATGGTCATATTTTGCAAACAACTAGTTGGTTGAATTAGTTAAGATGGTGTCTTAACAGTAGTGTTGCATGGTGCACCGATACTTCATAAGTATCGCGATTCTCGGAAATTAAAAACGTCACGATTCCTAAATTTATTAGTATCAATACTTCAAAGAATGACTGCGTTGCAGATTTGTAAGAGATGTATTTCATGTTGGTGTGTGCACCGCACGCTTCTAGTGCCTCCCTATGGACGCCTGTGTTTATTCTCCTCATGCAAGCAGCAAAAAAGCACTACAGCGATTTATTTGGTCACACAGTTAATATATAATATTCACATTAATCGGGGATTAAACGTGGCGTTATGTTCTGTATGCTAAATATGAGCGTATCTGCACAGCACCTATAACTGCGCTTTGTATCTGCTGATTGCTGATCGAGATTTACATGCTTGGCTCACTGACCCTGTATACTCATGCATTTCATTCATAAAAGAGATGTATCAGTTCATTCAACTCGTTCATGAATGAGAAGATCTCTTGATCTCGTTCAGTGAAGGGCTTATGGGTTCACTACATTCAACAAATCACATGCTCCTTCACATCTTGAGTAACTCTGACAGGATGAAACCGTTCACAGAGCTGTTCACGAGCTGCGCATGCGCTGCTAATAACGCCGAGCTCGCACGCTGCTGTGGAGGGAGGAACTTCAGTGAACGAGAAATATGAGTCTAGTAGCAACGTATCTTCCGTGATGTCCCCGATGCGCGGGTCGGGGTGGGTAAAGAAATGTTCCTTATTTGCGGGCCAAATCATTTTTTTTTAAAAACGGACCCGCGCATCACTAGCCTGCATGAGCGAGCACAAGTGATACTGTGGCCGCCGGTCCACGACTGTAGTAAAAGATGACGCTCACTAAAGCTCACTGGCTGAGTTTTCTCCTCTGAAAGAAAAGGTTGCACAACTGACAGAGTAAGTTACAATATCTGAGATATTGCTGCTAAATTTTTTTTGTTTGTTTGTTTTTTTATTTGAATGCCATTTAGGGGTGTAACGATTCACTCGTTTTCTCGATGCATCGATTACAAACCCTGTCGATTCATATGCATCGATCTTGAAACATGATTTTTGAATCGTGAATCACCGATCTTGGACAGCAATCGATTCAAAATGCTAAGAATCGAATGAATCGCGATTTCTATAGCGATTCAATGCTTTCAAAATGTATACACATTAAATTACTACACGCACGAATTAATGGAGACCTTGAAGAGTGTTCGTGAATCGTGCCTCTTATCTGTCCTTCACGCGCTCCACTGTTTACCGACCGAGACTGTCACAGGATTGCGCTCGCGCTTCTTTCGTCTCTGAAGCAGCTGACGTGTGATCTATAGGACTCGTGGACCGTAATGCTAACGTGAAGTAGTTTTACTTTTCTGTAGTTTGTCAATGGCTCTCTGCATCTTACCGACGGAGTTACCGGAGCCGTCGACAGCTGTGTTTATTGCATGGACGCAGCAGAAATGTAATTGTCTAAATCATACGCACAGATCCATTGAATTATAAATGTGTTTAAACAATGCGGATGAACCAAATATACGAAGGAAACTTTTAAAATTAACCACAGCATTAACAACGACCTTGAAATAAGAGCACGAGATTTATCTGATAATCAGATGCATGAAAGTAGCGTTTGTTTCATTAGCAAACAGACATCTGGCACGTTTTCTCTCAGAATCATTCGCTGATGGAGAGGAAAAGTTAAATAGAGATGAAGACGTTTTCACACTGAAAGAGAATCGATCTCGCTCAGTTACAGTACAGAAACTATAAAGTATATTTTCTTCCTTATTCTGTGCAGAAAATTTTAATAATTGCTAATTAAATGTAGCCTAGTATATAAAACAATCATAAAATTGCCATTAGGAAAAAAATATCGATTACACATTATTGATTATTGTCCAGCAGTGTATTTGATTTATTACAGCTAATTAAAAGTAATTAAAGTAATTATTAATTAAAAAAAAAAAATAATAATAATAATAAAAATAATAATAATAATAATAATTATTATTATTATTATATAGGCTACATACATAAAATGATTGTATTTGACATTTCTGTCACTGCTGAAATTATGGCTACGCCCCTGGTGTGACAAAATGTTAGCTTATACATAATACTCTTTAAGCTCTTTTTTTAAAAACTTGGCTTACATACATTTTTACGTATGCCATGTCGCATCATTAAACTAGCATTTAACAATGGACAAAAGTTTTTTTTTTTTCTCTAACCATAAATGCTACTGTAATGTGCCCCCTGACTAAGCATTTAAAGAATTTAGTAGAAGCATTTAAATAATCTCGTGAATGCACTTAAAGAATGCATAATCGAATCGTTATAATCGAATCGAATTTAATTGTGAATCGAATCGTTCTAAATGTGCAAAAATCGTTCTTGAATCGAAAACCTATGAATCGTAATCGAATCGAAGCCTTGCCAAAGATTCACAGCCCTAATGCCATTGCTTAAATTGATATTTAATCTTCTGAGTTCAGAAACATTGTTTATATAATCGCGGTTTATATTTTTATTCAAAGTTCAGAATCAAGATAAATTTATTACTCTTATGTTTCTTATGATAACTGAGATAATGCTGCTAAATTTATTCTTTGTTTACCTTCAATATCATTTTTTATATTTTGATATTTTGTTCAAATGTTTAATATATCTGCTGTTCAAATGTTCATTTATTAGTGTGTTATATGATTAGAATGTTGTCCCGGTTTTAAAATAAAGCATAGCAATGATATTTGAGAGTGTATTTTCCCTTTTCAGGAAAAGTATCGAAATCGCAATTCTTGACTAGGTATCGGTATCGAAACAATAATTTTGGTATCGTGACAACACTATAACATAGTGGGGCTAAGTTTATGCGACCGGCCCCAGATCGAGTCGAGACTGATATTCTGTAACTGAAGCTGATGTGAACCTCTCTGACCTGGTGCAGGGTCTGATGCACGAACACACATCCGTTGACGATGGCCTCGCGGTGTGTGGGGGCCTGCGGCAGCTTGTCATACACCGTGGGCATGTAGTCCGGCACTTTGTAGTTGGGCTTCTCCAGGTCCATCTTGCTGGTGAACTCTTTACCCACCTGATAAAGCGCTTCAGTGGACCAATCACCAAACCAGTTGAGCACACACCTGAGGAGAAACACCATCAGTCCAGCCAGAGCAAACACCCATCCCTCACACAATACCACACCTGCTAACACAACACCGCTTCCATCCCATGAGTGCAAAACAACAAAACCACTTCCCTGGAAACTGATGCAAGGAATCAACAATAAAAATTAAACTTGCTGCAACCAAGAAAACCTGTGGCTCAACTGTGCGCATTGAATTTTTTTAATGCACATTTTTAGAACTGATGCACATCATTGCATTTACTTCCAGTGTTTTTTTAAAAGCAATATTTCAAAATTGGCATAAAAGTAGGTGATGGAAGCATATACACTGTCAGTTGTTGATTTTAGGAGACAAGTTCTGCATTCCTGTAGGGCACACAATCGCACCTGTTGAAGAGGGCAGGTGAGGTGGCCGCTCGGTCCTTCAGTCCCTCTGATGATGGGTTCATGGTGAACACCACGTGCAGGTTCCTGATCACCTGACTGGTGAACCACTTGTAGAGCTCCTCATGAGTGTCCAGCATCAAGCCCTCCTTCTGCGCTCCTTCCTTGCACTGCGTCATCAGCGTGGCGTATTCGTCGCCCTCGAACAGGCCGGGCACCTGCAACAGCACAGAGCGGTCAGAACACATGACAGACGGAGAGCGGGGGGAGTCTTCATCAGGGGTCACACCTCTCCGTTGGCCAGCAGCGTGTTCATGCGCTCCAGGAAGCCCGAGTCCAGCACGTTCGACTCGTCCATGATGAAGGCGATCTTCTCGTTCTTGCAGCCGGAGCGACGGAGCACTGTCCTCAGGTCTTCGTCAAAGTCCTCGCCCGTGTATTTCCTGTGGACCTGCGAGGACACGATGGGTTAGCCTCAAACAAACAGAACTTGACAGACAATCTCTATGCTCACTGCTCTAACCTTGATCTGATAGACGCTCAGGCCGTTCATCCAGGCCACGAAGCGGGAGAGCGTGGTCTTTCCAGCGCCGCTGACGCCGATCAGGAGCAGGTGACCCTGCGGCTGACGGAAGATTCTGGAGGAGAACATCAGCATGACGTCACTGAAGCATCAGCAGGTGAAATAACAAACCGCTGTGTTTCTTCAGACTCTCTGTACCTGTCGATCCTCAGCACGTGATCCAGAACCTCATTGAAGAGCACCAGAGGAACATCCAGCTCCTCCTCGTAGAACACCTTCAGTCTGGCCTTCACATAGTCACGCAGCTCCTCCTGCTCCACGGGAACATAGTCCTGCAGGAGAACAGCAGAAGCGCTCAGTCGTCCGAGTCTGCAGGGACGTCCAGAAGAGTTCAGCTCGGTCACTCACCTTGGAGAGCCAGTTGCTGTACAGGATGGGTCTGTTAAGGGCTTTGTCACGCTCGATGTTGGGGAAGTGTTTGAGGGCGACCATGTCGATGTTCTCATCCGTCCAGCGTCTCTCCTCATCCTCCACCAATCTGCAGGAGAACCAGATCAATCAGTGTGCAACGTCACCACAACAAACACACTCTCACAGCTTTGCTGCGGACGCACATCGAGACTCTTTCAAATGTAACACTGTTTAGAAGAAAACACAACATTGCTCCAAAACAGGAAGCAAAACTGTAACTATGAGATCTACAGGTCTGAAAAGAGCCCTAAACTCACCGGTCCTGGAAGAGTCTCAGCGCTTCATGAGCCCAGATGCGAATCAGACCCTCCACAGGAAGTGTCTCCAGCGGCCGCAGCGCCTCAAAGATGCCTCGGACCCAGCGGGTCATCTCTCTCGGAGAGTAGATGTAGTGCGGCTGTGTGTCCTGAGTGAACCGCTCCTGCTCAGACATAAAACAGTCAAGATAAACATTTCATCATCTCAAACCCAGGAGCGTTCAGCGGTTAAACTGCAAACCTGAGACATGGTGTAGAACTCGACCATGGCAGCCGTGAGCGGCTCAGCGAAGGTCCGCAGGGACGGGATCAGGCGGAGCATGGCTCTGTTGAAGGTGCCGTAGATCTGTGTGAGCGAGGCCGGCCCGGGATAGTCCACATACACCACCGGCACGTGACGCAGAAACCTGCACACGGTCACACGAGTCACGTCAGGACATCACTGAACACATCTCTGTCTGTATTAGCAGTGATGAGGACGAACCTGTAGGAGAGCGGCTTCCTGCCGGGGTCTGTGGGGGGGTTACAGGCTCCGACGAACTGGATCCGCTCCAGCTTCACCCAGGTCTGGTCTGAGGTGCGGTAGAAGCCTCCGTGCTCCACCATCTGAACACAGCACACGGGTCACACACACACACACACACACACACACACACACACCGCAGCGAGACGCACCTGTCTGATGAAGGAGATGACCCGCTGCGTGCCGTACTTGTCCATGTCGGGGAGATTGATCTCGTCACAGAAGAGCACCAGCCACTTGCCCAGCTGCACCGGAGCCAGAACCACGCCGTTCGGAGTCCTGCGGTACTCGCAGTAATGATCGAAGGTCTTCAGCAGCAGCTCTGGAGTCGTAGCGCTGGAGAAGTTCAGTCCCACCACCTGGAGAACACACACATCAGATCCTAGAACACAGCTGATCTGCATCAGGAACACTGCTTCATCTGTGAGCAGAGACTCCGGGTCTCCTCACCTCCATGTCCGGCAGGGCTCTCAGGGCACTGAACAGGGTCATGGTCTTCCCGGAGCCCGGCGGCCCACAGAGCACCAGAGGCTTGTGTTCGGCCAGCCAGGTGTAGAGCAGGGCCTCGTGCCGAACCGTGTCCAGAGTGGGCACCACCACGTCCGGCGAGGCCACCTTGTGCGTCTCCACCTCGATCTGAGGCACCTTCACCTGCCAGGACTGCCACTCGCCCGTGATGGACACCTGACGGATTCACAGCAGCGTTAGAGTCACACACTCGCCTCAAACATCACACTGCACCTGAGACGGCGTCTGCTCGCACCTCGTAGTCAATGATCGGCACGTTCGGAGCAGACGGCAGAGACACGGTGGTGATGCGGCGGATGTATTCTCCCAGCTCCGCTCGCATCTTCAGCCTGCTGTCACCCGAGAAGGACCACAGCACTGCGTAGATCAGGTATTTCTGCACCACAAGCTCAGAGTTAGCATGTGTCATTAATTCTCACTCATGTAGCACGTAAACACGTGACCCGGCGCGTCCAGGTGCCACACCTGCATGTATTTCTCCAGCTGGTCCATGGGCATGGGGAAATCCGGGTGGTTGTTGTTGTAGAGGGCGATGTTGCGGCAGGCCTGATGCAGCATGGAGAAGAGGGAGCTCAGCGAGCGCAGACGCGTGAAGTCCATGATGTGCTCCATCTTTGACGCGTGTTCCAGAGCTTTGATGACCAGACCGGTGGAGGTGAAGTACGGCTGGAGGATCACCGCAGCGTCTCTCTGGATCTGTGGATCAAACACAAGAGGCTCTGAAACCTGACAAGCACACGCATGAAGCACACACCGAGCGATCGCAGAGAAAGATGCAGAACAGGACTACTAGTCAACACCAGTTCCTTCAGTACTTCTAGATCCTTGTTTTTAATTTAAACTTTCAAAGCTACTGTTTCATATTTGATGTGAATTTCTAAGGCCTAAAAATGATCCACGCGATCAAACTCTGCTGTTTCACACTCCGTCTCCTCACGTCTTCTGTCTCTGATTGAGAGTTATGAGTGTTTGATCCAGTCGAAGCTCTTTTAGTGTAATTTTGGAGCTCCTCGTGTCAGATCTTGTCTGATTCTGATCAAGTAAAGGTCAGAATAAGGTCAGTAATATCTCCAGATGAACTCTTACTGGACTGAAGCAGCTCAGCTTTACTTGATTCTCTTGATTTCTTCAGCTCTCAGTCACTGTGTTATATGTGCAGATCATTTACATCTCATCTCATGACTGGAGATATATTCAGATCAGTTTATGTGGTTTTGCACGCTGGAGTACCTGCAGCATTGGTGAAGCGGCCTCCTCGCCCTCGTCCTCTGTGGCCTTCCTCATGCGCTGAGCCTCATCCTCTCCCTCATCCAGCGGGATGCTCCTCAGACGCGCCAGGAAGTTGTTGAAGATCATGTCGGTGCTGAGAACGTCCTCGCTGAACCAGACCATCCCACAGCGAGACACGGTGGCCAGCGTGGCGTACTTCAGGTCCTGCACCTCAAACATGATGCGCACCTGTGTGACGAGAGCATCATCATCATCATCATCACGACTACAGACTCTAATGTCAGATCTGCTGCTGCGTACGTTGGGTGGCAGGCTGAGACGCTCTCCGTTGGGGAGAGTCAGGAGCTTGTTGTCATCCAGGACAGAGTTCAGATTCTCCACCCACTCCGGATCCACGTCACCATCGAAGATGATCCACTGCCGCTTCTGCAGCTCTCCACGGACGTTATCGATGATCCTGAACACACACACACACACACACAGCACATGAGGACAGACATCAGAATGAACCCAAACCTGAGGACAGACGAGGACTCACTTCCGGAGCACGTGTGTGAAGAGTCCGTCGGTCCACTCGCGAGTGTTGGGGTCCAGCGTGCCGTACAGGTGGTCTTTGCTGATGGCTTTGGGGTCGATGATGTGAGCGACGCCCTCCAAACCCTCCAGCCTCTCCAGGGCTTTGAGCAGGACCCTCCAGGCCATGGTCTTCCCGCTGCCGGACGGCCCGACCATCATCAGCCCGTGATTGATCTGAGTGATCTGATAGAGCTGCAGCACCTGAGGAAGAGAACACGGTCAGACTCATGTGTGTGTGTGTGTGTGTGTGTGTGTGTGAGTCTCTCTGTGAGTGAGTGAGTTCGTGAGTGAGAGTGAGAGTTTCTGTGAGTGAGTGAATGTGAGTGTAACAGAGTGAGTGTGTGTGTGTGTGTGTGAGAGTGTCTGTGAGTCTCTCTGTGAGTGAGTGAGTTCGTGAGTGAGAGTGTGACAGAGTGTGAGTGTGTGAGAGTTTCTGTGAGTGAGTGAGTGAGTGTGTGTGTGTGTGTGTGTGTGTGTGTGTGTGAGAGTGTGAGTGAGTGTGAGTTAGGGCTGCACGATATTTGGAAAAAATGATATTGTGATATTTTTCTGCGATATATATTGCGATATAAAATCTAATCATAAATCTAAAATAATTTTTTCTTACAAACACAAATGGAGTGAGCACACTTACATTCTCATTTTAAATGATTTAAACATCAACACCATCGTGTTAATTGATTAATATGCGCAAGGGAGAGAGAGCAGACAGCACTCGTGTTGTTTGAAGACGGTGAGCGTGCGGCCGGGGCTCTCTCTCTCTCTCTGCCCTGTTAAACTGACAGGACTTAAAAACACATGCAAATGATAAACTTTCACTCTATGATGGTTAAGCTGTGCAATTAATCCGCAAATCACATTCGCCAAGGGCCGGGGAGCAGCTGGCCCATACAGTTAATGAATAACGGATCAACTATGACAGCCTACATCGCACATCCTGCGATGTGACTATCGTGGATTCGTACATCGCGATATCGATGCTTAAACGACACATCGTGCAGCCCTAGTGTGAGTGTGTGTGTTACAGTGTGACAGAGTGTGAGTGTAACTGTGAGAGTGTGAGTGAGTGAGAGAGTGTGTCTCTCTGAGTGAGTTAGTGAGTGAGTGTGACTGTGTGAGAGAGTGTGACTGAGTGTGAGTGTGTGAGTGAGAGAGTGAGTGTGCGAGTGAGAGAGTGTCTCTGAGTGAGTTAGTGAGTGAGTGTGACTGTGTGAGAGAGTGTGACTGAGTGTGAGTGTGTGAGTGAGAGAGTGAGTGTGCGAGTGAGAGAGTGTCTCTGAGTGAGTTAGTGAGTGAGTGTGACTGTGTGAGAGAGTGTGACTGAGTGTGAGTGTGTGAGTGAGAGAGTGAGTGTGCGAGTGAGAGAGTGTCTCTGAGTGAGTTAGTGAGTGAGTGTGACTGTGTGAGAGAGTGTGACTGAGTGTGAGTGTGTGTGTGTGTGTGTTTGTGTGTGTGTGAGAGAGTGTGACAGAGTGAGTGTGTGTGAGTGAGTGTGTTACAGTGTGACAGAGTGTGAGAGTAACTGAGAGTGTGAGTGAGTGTGAGAGTGTGAGTGAGTGAGAGAGTGAGAGAGTGTGTCTCTCTGAGTGAGTTAGTGAGTGAGTGTGACTGTGAGAGAGTGTGACTGAGTGTGAGTGTGTGAGTGAGAGAGTGAGTGTGAGAGTGAGAGAGTGTCTCTGAGTGAGTTAGTGAGTGAGTGTGACTGTGTGAGAGAGTGTGACTGAGTGTGAGTGTGTGACTGAGTGCGAGTGAGAGAGTGTCTCTGAGTGAGTTAGTGAGTGAGTGTGACAGTGTGTGAGAGAGTGTGACTGAGTGTGAGTGTGTGAGTGAGAGAGTGAGTGTGCGAGTGAGAGAGTGTCTCTGAGTGAGTTAGTGAGTGAGTGTGACTGTGTGAGAGAGTGTGACTGAGTGTGAGTGTGTGAGTGAGAGAGTGTCTCTGAGTGAGTTAGTGAGTGAGTGTGACAGTGTGTGAGAGAGTGTGACTGAGTGTGAGTGTGTGTGTGTGTGTGTGTGTTTGTGTGTGTGTGAGAGAGTGTGACAGAGTGAGTGTGTGTGAGTGAGTGAGTGAGTGTGTTACAGTGTGACAGAGTGTGAGTGTAACTGTGAGAGTGTGAGTGAGTGAGAGAGTGAGAGAGTGTGTCTCTCTGAGTGAGTTAGTGAGTGAGTGTGACTGTGTGAGAGAGTGTGACTGAGTGTGAGTGTGTGAGTGAGAGAGTGAGTGTGCGAGTGAGAGAGTGTCTCTGAGTGAGTTAGTGAGTGAGTGTGACAGTGTGTGAGAGAGTGTGACTGAGTGTGAGTGTGTGAGTGAGAGAGTGTCTCTGAGTGAGTTAGTGAGTGAGTGTGACTGTGTGAGAGAGAGTGTGACTGAGTGTGAGTGTGTGAGTGAGAGAGTGAGTGTGCGAGTGAGAGAGTGTGTCTCTCTGAGTGAGTTAGTGAGTGAGTGTGACTGTGTGAGAGAGTGTGACTGAGTGCGAGTGTGCGAGTGAGAGAGTGTCTCTGAGTGAGTTAGTGAGTGAGTGTGACTGTGTGAGAGAGTGTGACTGAGTGTGAGAGAGTGAGTGTGCGAGTGAGAGTGTGTCTCTGAGTGAGTTAGTGAGTGAGTGTGACAGTGTGTGAGAGAGTGTGACTGAGTGTGAGTGTGTGAGTGAGAGAGTGAGTGTGCGAGTGAGAGAGTGTCTCTGAGTGAGTTAGTGAGTGAGTGTGACAGTGTGTGAGAGAGTGTGACTGAGTGTGACTGAGTGTGAGTGTGTGAGTGAGAGAGTGAGTGTGAGAGTGAGAGAGAGCGTGTCTCTGAGTGAGTTAGTGAGTGAGTGTGACAGTGTGTGACTGAGTGTGAGTGTGTGAGTGAGAGAGTGAGTGTGAGAGAGAGCGTGTCTCTGAGTGAGTTAGTGAGTGAGTGTGACAGTGTGAGAGTAACTGAGAGTGTGAGTGAGTGTGAGAGAGAGTGTGTGTGTCTCTGAGTGAGTGTGAGAGTGCGACAGAGTGTGAGAGTGTGAGTGTGTGTGAGTGTGAGTCTCTCTGAGTGACTGAGATTGTGAGAGTGTGCGAGAGTGAGAGTGTGTGCGAGAATGAGTGTGTGTGTGTGTGTGTGTTTGTGAGTGAGAGAGTGAGTGTGAGTGTGTGTGAGAGAGTGAGTGTAACAGAGTGAGTGAGTGTGAGTGTGTGTGTGTGTGTGTGAGAGAGAGTGAGTGTAACAGAGTGAGTGAGTGTGAGTGTGTGTGTAAGAGTGTAAGTGAGTGTAACAGAGTGAGTGAGTGTGAGTGTGTGTGTGTGAGAGAGAGTGAGTGTAACTGAGAGTGAGTGAGTGTGTGAAAGTGTGTTAGTGTGTAAGTCTCTGTGAGTGTGTGAGTGTGACTGAGTGTGTGAGAGAGTGTGTGTGTGTGTGTCTCTGTGTGCGTGTCTCTGTGTGTGTGTGTGTGTCTTTGTCTCTGTGTGTGTCTCTGTGTGAGAGAGAGTGAGTGTAACAGAGTGAGTGAGTGTGAGAGTGAGTGTGTGAGTGAGAGAGTCTCTGTGAGTGTGTGTCTGTCTCTGTGTGTGTGTGTCTCTGTCTCTATGTGTGTGTGTGTGTGTGTGTGTGTGGGTATGTGTCTCTGTGTGAGAGAGAGTGCCTCACCTTCTCCACCCACACGCTGCCCACGTCGTCTCCGTCTCCGTATGTGAGGTACATCTCGGCGCAGACCTTCTTCAGCTCGTCTCTCAGTGCGGTCATCTCTCCACGCATGTACTGGACGCCGGGGAAGACGTCTGAGAGCAGGCTGAAGAGCAGAGGGATGTCCTCGGCCACCAGCTTCGGCACCATGGTCTCACACACGCTCTGGATCAGGATCTGACGGTCGAGCACATGAAGAACGCTCAGAGATCACAGATCCGTTTCCTGTTTTACTGTGAAAGTCTACTACACATTAATCTACACCAGCTTTTATCAAAATGATAAGATTCCAAAAATAAAAGCTAAAAAGTCACATAAAACAAACCTCTCTGCTGAAGCCAACCCGATTTATTTTTTTGTCAAATTTAACCATCATCGCCCAAAAAAACTTTGGAAATAAGTCTAACTTTAATCTGCACAGACAGTTCATTCACATAAAGCAATTTATCCTATAAAACAAATCTCATCTGCTTGATTGATTTTACCGTTTCAAACTTTATATTATTGCTCACCTCTAATCTGCATTACTGTAAGGCAAAGATATCAAGATCTTATAAATCATGATTTTTGAAAGTTTTGAAAAAGCGTTTTGTGAAAAGAACAATAGAAATGAATTTGATTTGAATTGAAGCCCATTTATTCATTCAGTATCTCCTGTGATATAGAGACGTGGTCAGCTCTCGTCACATTACAGTATTACACAGCCCTCAGTTTCAGGCTCGTCTCACCTCCTGCTCCGGAAGGTTCTCTGCGATCTCGTTCTCATCCACGTCCTCCCCGCGCTCACGCTTCTCTCTCTTGATCTTCTGGATGCGCTCTCTCTTCACGTTCCCGGCGCTGATCAGCACGCTCTTGAGCGCTCGCAGACCGAAGTCATAGTGAGACTGAGACGACAGCTGCTCGTCACACAACCTGCAAACACAGAGCGCACAGGGTTAAAGGTCACGACCTCACACACACACAGAACAGCAGCGGCGCCGGACGCAGACGCACTTGAAGAACGGGACGATCTTCTTGGCCAGGATCTCTGCGGTGCGGAAGCCCTGTGAGTACAGCATGACCTGAGCGATCAGCTGACGGTCCGGTTTGGTCATGGCCAGACTCCTGAAGAGCTTCTTGAGGTTATCGGGCAGGTTGGAGCGTCCGGCGTAACCAGGGTTCATCGTGATGAAGATGGCCATCTCCGCACTCACCTTCACCTGTTTGTTCAGCAGCTCTGTGGTGACGGGCACGCCTGCACACACACACACACACACAGATCATCATCTGTGCTCAGCTCTGTCTGGATGATCAGGGCTCAAAGTGACAGCATTTCACTCGCATTTGCATAAAAATACATGTGTGTTAACTGGAAAAAGTATTTAGGAGCATGACCGCAAATAAAATGTGAAGTGAAGGAGACGTTGAGACTGTGTCTCATTTCGGAGGCTGTGTCCTCCGGAGGTCGCATTTTAAGGCTGCATACACCATCGGGGAAGTCTCATTTAAGTAAAGTAACTTAAATTGCAAAGTAAAAAATAAATTATATTATTTTAAACCTCACAAGGAATAAGTCATATGGATACTCTTCTTGAATAATACATCCAAAATAACTTATGCAGCCTTCAAATGCGACCTCCGCAGGACGCAGCCTCTGAAATGAGAAGCAGCACTAGGGGGCGCTGACGGAGCCGTTACCCCGGTAACCCTGTAAACGAGCAGCTGTGCTACTTTGTTTCAAATTTATATATTTATATTCCCTTTAGTTTTCACCATAGCACCAAATAATTAACAGTTAAAGACTCAAGCTATTTATTTTCAAACTGAACTTTTTTTTAATCTTACGTAAAACACGGCTAACTGTAAGTTGACCGATTCGTTATTGTTCGTAACACTTCCATTAACATTAGTTAACTACGTTAGTAACATGAAATAAACACTGCATTTATTAATTTAGTTCATGTTAATTTCGACTTTTAATAATACATTATAAAACCAAAAGTTGTGCTTGCTAATATTATTTATTGGAGCTTACATTAAATAACAATAGTTTTATTTTTATTAATCAACGTTAACAATATTAACTACTTCAACAACACACTGTTAGTTAATGCTAACCCTACTTTAGCTAAAGTTAACTAATAGGACTTTTTTGTAAAGTGTTCCCTATTGTTCTTTCATTTGAACTTTAATCTTTTGCACTCTAATCTTGAAACACTCGTTCACTTTATATTTCTATTACAAATAATCTTTCTTTAGTAGAAGATCTTTATTAAAGTAATTTAACCTGTTTGGGGAACAACACTTTTTTTTTTTACTTAAATTATATAATTGTGATAAAAGCTTCAATCACTAGTCTATTGTGAAAATTTAATAGTCACATACCTAATGTACACACAATAGGATTATAAATAATTACATATTTTGCCTATTAAATAGAGTCTGAAGCTGAATTATTTAAAAACCTTGTGTACTTTCTGTAAACTGATAAATTCAATAATTGTGTTTGTGAATGTCTCCTTATATCCTCTTATAAACACATAATTTGAAACATCTGCACTGTGCCCCTAAATTTTGTTTATGTGCTCCTTTGTAAAAGGCAAGCGTCGAGCCGTGATGAAGAGGTTGTGATGGATGTCCTGCACGTACTGTGGTCTCGGTTGGGGTTGCTGTGTTCTCTCAGGGCCACCTGGATGTACTGGACCTGCTGAGACACGGCAGACAGCATGCGCTCCTCCAGACGGTTGAACTCATCGAAGCAGCCCCAGGCTCCCACCTGACACAGACCCACAAAGATGCGACCCATCGCCTGCAAGACAAGACACCGTCACACCCCGAGACTGAACACCTGTTACTGACACCGTCCTGTGACGCCCGTCGCACCTGGAAGTCAAAGGTCTCGTCGCAGTTGAAGACCAGGACGAAGCGGCCCAGCTGGTGACCCAGAGCTTTGACAGACTCCGTCTTCCCCGTCCCAGCAGGACCTACAGGACAAGAACACCCGTCAGCCACCGCACACACACACGCGTACACACACGCACGCACACACACACACGCACGCGCACGCACACACACTGACCGAAGGGCGATCCTCCCAGACGGGCCTCCAGCGCCTGAGTCATGGTCAGGTAGCAGCGGTCGGTCAGTGGCGTCTGCACCAGCTTGTCCTGCACACCCAGGTACTCGAAGCCGTAGTTGAACTTGGCGTTGGCCATCTGGATGGAGAGCTGCTGGAGGACGTCGGTCTGCTTGGGGTCGAAGTAGAAGCGCATCTGGCTGAGCCACTCGAAGGACTTGGGGTTGTTGATCTTGTTCTTGATCAGAGTTCTGCTCACGTCTCTCTGGTGCACCAACTCTGTGATCTACCAATGAAACACACACAAGTCATGGTTCGAGAGTGAACATCTGCGTCTGTGTGTGCGCATCAGAAGGATTTAAGACTGTAAGACCAAGTAACAACAACACCATACGGTTTTCTAAATACAAATGTAAGGGTAGGCTCATCTTTCTGACCCCACTGTCAGATACTGGTTTTTGTTTTAAACAAAAAAAATTTGGTTACATTTTTATACTAGAACAGCACACAAAAATACGGAGGAAGATGCAGTTTGCAGAGAGAGCGTGTCTCTGCTGTGTTTGTGCTCACCAGGTGCTCCAGCTTCCTCCTGCGCAGCGCTGGCTGCTCCATCAGAACCGTGTCGGCCAGCAGGTTGAGCGTCGCCTCCACGTTGGTCAGCACGGCCTGCAGCGGACCCAT
>NC_081762.1:145000-165000 GCF_963082965.1 Carassius carassius
TGTGTCTCAGGAGACGCAGGTGTGTGTCTCAGGAGGCGGAGGTGTGTGTCTCAGGAGACGCAGGGTGTGTGTGTCTCAGGAGACGGAGGTGTTTGTGTCTCAGGAGACGGAGGTGTTTGTGTCTCAGGAGACGCAGGGTGTGTGTGTCTCAGGGGACGCAGGGTGTGTGTGTCTCAGGGGACGCAGGGTGTGTGTGTCTCAGGGGACGCAGGGTGTGTGTGTCTCAGGGGACGCAGGGTGTGTGTGTCTCAGGGGACGCAGGGTGTGTGTGTCTCAGGGGACGCAGGGTGTGTGTGTCTCAGGGGACGCAGGGTGTGTGTGTCTCAGGGGACGCAGGGTGTGTGTGTCTCAGGGGACGCAGGGTGTGTGTGTCTCAGGAGACGCAGGGTGTGTGTGTCTCAGGAGACGCAGGGTGTGTGTGTCTCAGGAGACGCAGGGTGTGTGTGTCTCAGGAGACGCAGGTGTGTGTGTCTCACCTTACGCGGCTGCACAGAGACCCACGGCTGCTCCTTCATCTGATCGATCTGCTCCCAGACCTTCGACAGCTCCGACCAAACCCCCTTCAGATCCTGCAGCTCCTCCAGAGCCACCTGACAACACAACACACGCGTGAACAACAGCACGATGAGCAGAAGAAGGTCTGCAAAAAAGTGTGATCTCACAGCGATTTCTGAAAACATTAAGCTAACTGAACCCAGCGTGTTTTAATGCACTGGACCGTTTTAAGCTCTGTTTTTCCTTAATACACATTTAATGGTTTATTTTATTGCAATTTATCTACTTGAGTCTGTCTAGATGTCAATATCAATCCATTAGGGATGTAACAATGCACCGGTACAAATATGTGCTGATTCACATCAGTTCAGATTCAGACGAATCGTGATACATTTTGGGAGGAGTTAATATGAATTATCTCTGAGGAAAACTGTCAGCTGAAAAGTATCAATTATATTTTCTTTTCATCTGATCTCTGTACAGCAGTAACGGAAGAAACGCTGTATCTGCTGCTGCATGAGCGCCTCCTGCTGGCAGAGACTGAAACTGCATTTCATTCAGAGCTTCTGCTGTTCGAGTCTCGCTCATATGATTTATGTAACAGTTTCACATAAATAAAGTCTGATCATTGTTTTAAAATGTCAAATTATACGATATAATTTAGCTTTAAAACGGTTCATGCTGTGATTGACATGCAGCAGTTGCCTCAAAGTTTGAATGAAAAGAACAAAGCCTTTGGCATAGATAGAGATTTTTTTTGTATTATTTGATTGGATTTGGAATAAGTTTTACAATTTCAATTTAGCCTAGTTATTTGACATTTCAATTTCACAAAGAAATTGTCCAAGCTATAAGGATGCCTTTTCAATAATGTCAAATCTAATTCCGTTTTTTTTTTGTCAGTATCATAAATTTTAGTTTTATTCCTCTCTATATTCTAAAAGTTTGTTAATTTCTCTTTCTCACTGATTGATACAACATTTCACTCCAAAAATCATGGTTAAAATGCGCTTGTTTTCTATCTGCTGAGAGTATTTTCTGATTAATGGATAAAAAGAGAAATCCAAATTCTCCCCAAGAAAAACTTTAACTCCATTTCAACAATATCAAACAAGAATTTTGAACCTGACTTTATCCAGCGTTCAGATTTCTGCATATTAGTACATATTTAATTAGATTGATGCCTCGTTTGCATCTGTATTGGAAATTTCAGAAATCTTAAGGAGTTAATGTACTGTGATTTATCAAATGGGGAAAGTATGATGATATCAAGCCGTCAGGGTTCATCGACGCTCATAGATGATGAACTCCGTGATTGTTAGCTGGTTGTGTCTCTGTTAAACTCTGTTATGAGCGAGGTCTGAAGCGCTTCACCTGGACTCTCTCCTCGCTGCTGCTCAGCAGACCTGTGTCCGTCAGCTCCAGCGCCTCTTTGGCCTTCGCACACTTCTCTCTGTCGTCCTTCAGCCGGCCGAACTTGCCCTCGTAGATGGTGAGCGACTGCAGCGCTTCTTCTGGACGCAGACTGCCCTGCAGCGACGACAAGCAGACAAACACTGAACGAGAGCTGCCAACACCAGACCTCTCTCAGATCTCTCTCACACACACGTACTGCCACAGGTTTGGTCTTCTCCCAGTCCGACAGCAGGTCTGTGGTGCGGTTCTCCACGGCGCGGTCCTCCTGCACGATCTTCATCTGGAGGTTGGCCACCTGCTGCTGGATGGCCGTGTCTTTGCGCTTCATGATGTCGCTGAAGGCGCCCCACTCGCCCTCGATGTTATCGATGTACAGCCAGGAGGAAGGGAACTGGAAGCGCTGTTTCTCCAGCAGACGCTGGCCGTTGCGGAACAGCTGCGGAGGACCAAACACGTTAATGACGTTTCCTGCAGAGAAGCGTGTTTAAGACCTAGACTGTACTCACATCCACTTGCTTCTCGAACTGTTTGATCTTGCGTTTGAGCGCCTGCACGTACGTGATGAAGGTCACGGCATCAGAGGTGCTGGCCGTATCCACCGAATGCTGCTCCAGCTCTTGACGAGACTGTGAGAGAGACACAGAAGACTTCAGAACATTCACTTGAGCACACAAACATGAGCTGTGCCTTCAGCGAGAGCTCGGCGCACACCTTGGAGATCTGCGAGTGGAAGTCCTGCATGTTGTTGCCCAACATCTGTCCAAACTTACTGAGCACCTCCTTATGCCACGAGTCGTACTTCAGATTGACCTTGGACTGAACCTAAAGCAGACGTAAAGAGAGACACGTGAGCGTGTGTGGAGAGACTCCTCGTGACCCAACCGTGAGCCGCTTCCTCCTGACCTTGCCGTAGTCGATGACGGCCGGCCCGAACTCCTTCCTGGTCTCGGCGTTGTCAAACGTGCCTCGAGCTTTGCGGATTTGCACGAGCAGCGCCTGCCACTTGTTGAGATCTTCTCCCAGACGGCTGTAGATGTTCTCGGGCTGCATGTCCCACAGACACTGGTACTGGAGCCACACCTGAAGAGAAACACAGTCAGTCCTGCGTCTGAACACGCTTGCTCACTCACTCTGAGAGAAGCATTACCTTCACGTACTGCTCCACCTCAGACACGATCTCCTTCACTGCGTTATAAGCTTCCTCCAGCGCAGACGGACCATCAGGCATCCTGGTCAGAGCGTTCCTGTAGAACTTCTCCTCTTCTGATAACTCGTAGTGAACACCCACCTGAGAGAAGAGCAAACAGTCAAGACAAAATACTTTTAGAAAAATCTATGTTTTAAATATTTTTGAACATGCAAGTAATACAATACTTTTAAATATGAAACCAAACCACCGGTAGATGACGGTAAACGACAGTTTTAATGAGCGAGTCATTAGTCATTCATTCAGAATTGAAACACTGTGTTGCTCAGACACACAAACTTGAGCAAAAATACTCAATATTATATTACAAATTGCTAAGTTTGTGTACGTTTAACTCACAATAAATAATTTTCTTCTCATGCTGATGACATGTTCACTTGTGGATGGAGATTAATAAAAAAATGCCAAAAATCATCCTGATCAATCATCAACCTGTATACCTCACTAAACAGTTTATGGTCACAGAATGTTTTTTTCTGATGTAAATGTGATATTACGTAGATTTTGCTTACAAGCCGTTATACTAACATCTATTAGTAGTTTAAACAGCGATTGAGCGATTACTGCAGAATGATCATTTTTGGGTGAACTGTCCCTGAACCGAAGACAAACACAGACCTGATATCTCTGACTCTGGATTCTGGGTAGAGACAGGATGACCGTCTTCCAAGCGAACATCTCCTGGTAAAGCCTGTAGCGGCAGTCTTCGATCGGCGGGTTCAGATAGATCACCTGGTTTGTGATCCTCAGTTCATGGACGACATTCTGTTTGGACGAAGAAAACGTTTGAGGGTGAAGTCACGAATCCTCAGTGCAGACAGACTCAGAACTACAGGAGGACTTCTTGCCTTGATCTTGGGTTCTCCTCCGGGCTTGTGACTGACTTGAGGAGCCTCAGTGTCCATGTCCACATCAGCCCTGTCCTCCATCTGTCCCTGGAGAACCTGCGTCCAGGCTTTGAGACCCGCCTGGAGACGCACCCCAAGGATGCGCTCGATCTACAGGAAACACCATCACATCTGATCAAACACCGCTCTCCGGACACTCTGTGCTTCTGTGCAGCTGGACTCACCTCGATGTCCAGTTTATTGACCCAGATGGGCAGGTTGGAGTACGAGTGCAGGTTCAGGTCGTCCACAGCCTTCTGGATGCGGTTGAGGATCTCGGTGAACATCTTGTGCTCGTACATGCAGGTCTCCAGCGAGCGCACCTCCAGATCAATCTTCTCCTCGATCAGAAGAAGATCATCCACCTGAGAGTCACACACACACGACAGTCACATCTCTTCTGACCCCGACTCTAAACACACATCTACACCACCAACCCAATCATGGACACACACAACACAGCAGCTCGGTGAATTAAATAAAGATTAAAACACTGTTGAACAGCACAAAATAAATAGGCCTAGTTAATATATATAATCATAGATTAGGAAATCGCCAACAAAGCTTAACCTCAAATTGACGCTTCCCTTTTCAACATCTATCAGTGGTGTTTCTCAAGACTTGGAGTGTGTGTGTGTGTGTGTGTGTGTGTATCCAATCATCAGGCTGGTGTCAAACTGTCTTGAGCTGCTCTACCTTTTCTTGGAAGTTGAAGACGGTTTCGGCCAGACGCTGGACGTAGGGGTCGAGCTTGTAGGACTCCCAGACCAGCGAGATGCCCTCGGTGATGAGCGCCTGCACTTCCTTCTTCAGGCCGGCCACCAGCAGCGAGATGGACATCCTCTCCTCCACCTTCTCACAGGTGCGCTCGTAGGTGCGCACGCTCTCGATGAGCGAGATGGCGAAGGGGTACAGCTGATTGGCCTGATGGGCTTTGTTGACGATGGCCAGCGGCACGCGGAAGCTCAGCCACTTCAGGTTGCGCACCTCTTTGGAGAGCGTGATGATCTCGGGCAGGAAGTTGACCTTGAGCTTAAGCAGGGTGCCGGTGCGTCCGCGGGCGCGTGTGTTCTCGATGGTGAAGATGCGGCCGGACACGCCCAGGTTACGCTGCTGGACCTTCCTCGCCCAGTCCTCGAAGATCTCCTGCGTGTTGAGCTTGGCGCGGAAGCTGTCTCCGTCCTGCTTGAGCTTCAGACCCTCCACGTGGTTCTCCCAGCCCTTGCCCAGGACGTCTTCCACGCGCTTCATGTAGGCCGTCAGCTGCCGGTCGATCTGCTTGGCCCAGATGATGGAGCCGGAGACGGGAGGCAGGTCTCGCACGTGGCTCATCTTGCAGGACTGGCTCTGAGGATACTGCACCTTGAACTTGTCGTGCAGAGCCTCGATGTCGTCTTTGACGCGCTGGATGAGCTGCGTCTGGTACTCTCGGATGGCTCCGCGGATGTGCGGCCGCACGAACAGGGCATTGAAGCGGGAGAAGATGCGGAACATCTCGTTGGCGTTCTTGGCGGTGCCCAGCTGGTCGCGCAGGCGTGCTGTGATGCGTGTCTCCACGCGGTCGATGCGCTCGTCGTAGCGCTTCATGGCTGCTTCCCAGGCCTCCACTCCCTCCTTCGACACGTCCAGTCCGTCCACTTCCTTCACGTTTTCGTAGGCCAGATTGACCTCCTCGATGGCGTTGACGTCTGCGGCATCCAAGAGCACCTCGGCCACCTTCATATCGTCGGGCTCCGCCGTCTTTCCCTGAGCATGCTGGGTAACGGCAGACACCTGGAGAGACACATAGACTTCATTAGCTTTCTTATTCTGTAGAATACTCTATTCTGATTGGTCAGTCAGTCAGCAGACTCCAGGGTGTGTTACTGTAGATAACAGATAAATATCACAGGCTCATCCGAATCACTGCAGTCAGCTCTACACGCTTCGAAGCTTTATGATTGGTTGGCTGATCAGAACGATCAGAAGCCGTCGGGTCACACCTGAGGTCGGAGCACTCGGACGATGACGGCTCTCAGCTGCTCGTGCTGTCGTCTGAAGCGTCTCATGTGGTCCAAGCGGGACTGGAGCTTCCTGTGCGCCGGACTGAGACGCCACACCATCTTCAGATTCTCCTCCCTCTTCCTCTTCACAATGTCCCTCAGCAGCACCTGCAGCTTCTCGTACTCGTCCTCCCATGTCTGGAAGACCTCGAAACACGCCACCATCACCTGCACAGGAGGCAAACAAGACTTCCTAAACTCTAATCTGCGATCTGGTTTGGTTCTAGAGCACACGTGTGTTATTCTCAAGCCGAGGGGCGAGTACCTTCTCAAACTCCTCGTATGCTACATGCATGAGCTTGCGAGTGCCCAGCACTTTGAGCAGCTGAGAGCTCAGGTCTCTAGAGATGGCCTCCACCAGACGCAGCGCACGCTGGATGGGGTACTTGGTGTTTCGGATCTTGCGCAGGTGAGTGAAGATGGCCACCAGCGCCTGCCGGATCTTGTCCAGCTCAGTGGCCGACAGGAGATCGTTGAGAGGGAAGTCCTTCATCAGAGGGTTGTAGTCGTTCACCGTCTCCACAGCCTGCTTCAGACCTGAGAGAAACAGCAGAGCGGTCACAAGCGTCATGGAGCACAGCGTGAGATCTCCCTCGGACAGACGGCTCACCCGTATCTGTGTCGAAGCTGACCGTGGCGTGGAAGCGTTTGCCGTGTTTGAGGATGTCGAGCGTCAGCAGCACCTCGGGACTCTCTCTCTTCTCCTGGATGCGGTTCAGAGCTCGCTCCAGGTTCAGCCAGAAGCTGATCTCCTGCAGAGCCGTTCCAGACGCCGGGTCTCGGTCCAGTTTAGTCACCTGAAACACACAAAGAAGTCCAGATCAACCGTAGGCTAGGCCTGCACAAAACACACTCCAGGTGAGCTCGTCACGGTCAGATCATCTTCAGGGAGGAGAATTTAACAATTCAGAGAACCTTAAGACAATCAAAAAATAAAATAATAATTTCCATTTGGTACAGAACCAGGATAGATGAGCTGTCTGCTGATCTCCAGCCCTGTGTTTATCTGCAGTAGTACAGAGACTGCATCTGAAGCACAGCGTGTGTCAAACCTTCTGTATCTCCCGGATCCAGCGGTTGACTCCGGACTGAAGCTGGTTCAGGAAGCTGGGATCCTCCACTTTATCTCCGAAGTCTGTGACCTTGGGCTTGTCTCCGCGCTCGTAGCACTGCTTGGCCACGTTGGTGATGATGGGGTGTATGAGCAGGCTGATCTCGGGGATCTCGATGTTCTGCTGCAGGTGCAGTAAGCCCATCTCCAGCTCCGCGATCTTCTTCTCCACCGAAGGAGCCATCTTATCCCCATCCCTGCACACACACACACACACACACCGTGAGGACCGGCTCTCACCTGACTCTCTCTCTCTCACGCTCCGAGCGGACCTCACCTGTCAGCTTTACCAGACTCTCGGATGTAGGACTTGAAGTAGGGAGCCACAGCATTGCTGATGAAGGAGTGCAGCGTCTCGTACGGAGAGTCTTCGCTCAGAGTCAGGACTCGCACCTGAGTGGAGATGGGTTTATCTGCATCGATCACTGCGGTCCGCTTGATCAGAGCCAGGCTGGAAGAGCACGGTTATCATCAGAACACAAGAACACACACACAGAGAGTCATCAGCTTCACACACACACACACACACACACAGAGAGTCATCAGCTTCACACACACACACACACACACACACCCACAGAGAGTCATCAGCTTCACACACACACACACAGAGAGTCATCAGCTTCACACACACACACACACACCCACAGAGAGTCATCAGCTTCACACACACACACACACACACACACACACACACACACAGAGAGTCATCAGCTTCACACACACACACACACACACACACACACACACACACACACACACACAGAGAGTCATCAGCTTCACACACACACACACACACACACACACACACCCACAGAGAGTCATCAGCTTCACACACACACACACAGAGAGTCATCAGCTTCACACACACACACACACACACACACAGAGAGTCATCAGCTTCACACACACACACACACACACACACACACACCTGTTTGATTTGAGCCCGTAGTGGATGTCGATGCTGATGCTGTAGGAAATGCACTCGCGCTCTTCCTCTCCTTCATCTCCTACATCCTCTGCAGAACAACAACAAACAACCATTAGTGATCAATCAGCTCGTCTTTATTTGAACATTCAGCGTATCGTCTGACATGAAAACATGAGCATGTGAAATAAAATCAGCAGCATGTATAGACTAAATTAGGGCTGGGCGATATATCGAATATTAGCGATACTATCGGAATAATTTTGACGACGATGTACAATTTGAATATATCGGGAATATCGAATATTTCAAATTCAAGCATACTTTCCCAAAAGAACGCGCCGAATGTCCAAAAAAGGAACCTGTAACTGCTGACTGCTCTACGCCCCTCTACTACGAGAGCTGTAATGATAGCGGTTGCCAGATAACAAGAGTTTAAATCTCAGAATCAGAGCTCCACTGTTACAAGGATACATTTTCTTCCCGGTGTTTGCTTATTTTAAGCAATCTGGCAACCATGCGCACGCGCTCACTCCTCATTCCGGAAGAGCCGCTGACGATAATCTGAAAACACTAACAAGCTGGAATTGAGCGATCTAATGAAAGCGTCGTTCAGCCGGTCTGTGTTCTGTCGTGAGATCTCAACTGTATTGTTTGCATTTGTGATCGCAAAATAAATGCACTTACTCGACCGCTGATGTTTGAATAGAGAAACATAGGCTATGGCCATTTGGAATTACTATTGGGGAATTTCACTGATATGTTTACCAGTTTCCATAATATAGACAGAGTGAATGCGAAAGTCTTTGGTATTCATTTATATATATTAATATATAAGAAATAGCTATGTGCTTCAGCAACTAGCTCCCCATCTAAGAGGGTTTTTAGTGTCAGTAAGAACATAGTTTCATGCCACAGAGCTTCTCTTAAAACCACAGACAGTTGACAGACTTGTGTTCTTAGCTTAAAAACTTGTTAAAAAATTAAAATAAAATACTTATCCCAGTTGCATAGTTTAAATTGTGAATTGCATGCACTAAAAAGTTGACAGAATGCACTTTCTGTAACGGTTACTTAATTTGCACTGCTTCAGTTACATATATGCCTACATGTATTCATTTAATAAAAAGCAGTAAGTGATCTCTTGGTCTAGATTTTTTAACTGCTTAAATTAGCTGTTTAATCTAAATGTTTTTTTTTTTTTTTTAATGGGCAAAAGAAAATCGTGTTTTATTTTTTATTATTTAAATGCAAACATATCAAGATATATATCGAATATCGTAAAAAATTTGACAATATCGAGATATCATTTTTTTTTGTATATCGCCCAGCCCTAGACTAAATATACTGGCGCTTCAAAATACAGTGAATAAATAATTACAAATTATTCCTCATTATAACCAATGAATAAATTTTAAGAAATGTTTCCACATCAGCTGTTTAAATACACAGCAGTGCACTGAAGAGCGGTCTGTCTCTGACAGCAGGGGGCGCTGAGGGAGTTGTTGCCCCGGTAACACCGTAAACACAACAGCAGTGTTGCCAAGTCTGCAGTTTTCCCGTGGATCAGGCATCTTTAACACGGTTGTGTTCGCAGTAACCTGATGATATTTATCTCCTGGAACATGACTGGGAGGGATCTGTTGTGAACACCTGGCAACCCTGAACAGGACTGAAGGATTGAAACGCGTTCAGACTCGTGTTTACTACAGTGTTCTTCACATCACTGAACACCTGAATTAGACTTAACAGGATATTTATTTTCAAACTTTTACATTTTAATCTGAACTACAACATGCCCTAGATATGCCCTTTCCATTAAGCCTCTATTAGTTAATTCATTAATTAACACAAACTACCAGAGAAAAATTATTAAATTTAACATTAAATTTTATTAAAAGTTGTAACTGTATTATTTAATGAACCCAAGATAACACGAAAAGCTGTATTTCTTAAACAAAGAATAAAAACTTCTGTAGCAAATGTAGTTATTGCTCATTTCTAATGTTAATCCATTAGCTGTGACACATTACAATCCATTATTGTCATGTGTCAGCTATTGATCTTTTGAATTATTTTGCACTTTAATCTGTTTGGAACGTTCACTTGTGTTTGTTATAAGAAAAAGCTATTAAACCCAACAGGTGTTACTGTATTACAACAATTGTAACTTATTTCAATACCGCGATAATACCGTGATCCATGCTGAATCTGATACCGTCAAATCCCGAATTCAGCATCCGCTGTTTGTGTGTTACTGCTGGAGTCTGAACACACACACACACACACACACACACACACACACACACACACACACAGTCTCGATCAGATGGCGTCGATCGTGACGTCACTGATCTGCAGTGCAGCAAACACGCCCTGAACGCGCATCAATCACTTATTAGTCACTTTCACCGTCAGCCTCTTTACACCACGGTTTCTGAAATTAACATATGGTGAACAATAATTTTGACAGTTGGCAGTATCAGTATCAAACAGGGCGGGACTACACAGACCCTGCGATGATTGATTGTAGTAAAATATCATTAGATCGATGACAGTCACAGCAAAACCGCGCCCAGATATCGAGATGCAGGTCATCTGAGCTTAATCACACGTGTGAGCGACTTTAACCCTTAATGTGCGTTTAATGCATGATCATGCCGTGCGACTTTTAACCTTTCAGCGCGTTCCGTTCCACCAGAATCGAGTGAATCTGAGGATCTGAGAGGAACTTTCTCATCTGCTCGAGCGCGCTCTTCTCCTCCAGCGCGCTCTCGAGAGAAGCGGGCGCGTCGCCGCCATCTTCCAGCAGCAGCGGCACGAGCTTTCGGATGTGTTTCTGCAGAACCGACGCGTCCGCTACCGTCTGTACAGCGGCAGAGACCTCCATCCCGCCGCCGCCGTCCTCTCCTCCGCCACCGTCAGACATTTCCCGCCGCAGCGAAGCGCAAAGAGCCGATGATGGAGCTGTGAGAGAGATCCGCTGTATCACGGACTCCGACTCATCACCGGAATGACCAGCGCCCCGCGCGTCGCCGAACCTTATTGTTTTACGGAAGTCTGTGATATGTAGTTTTTCCACCGGCCGAACAAACGAGTGAACGTGACACGAGAACTACAAATCCCAGAAAGCCGAGAAGCGTCACGCGCTCGCGTATCTACTCCAACAAAGAAAAACCGTTTCTGCTGCAAATATACGAAAAAACAAACAAACAATAAAATAAACAATGCATATGAAAATAATGTTATGGTGCCCGTTATAATATTAATCTCATATCAGCTGATGCTATTGATACATGTGAATTTGTATTGTATTGGCATAATAATTCTTATAAAGTGTCAGACTGATTGAAAGTCTTTTTGATTTGTTTTATGTTTTTGGGTTATTTTTCATGTTTTTCATGTCCAAAAATTATTCAGACACCAAATATAATTTTCTATATATTTTGTTTACCACTGTGTGTAGTTCATTTATTTAAGTGAGTATAGCAAAATAAAGAAAACTGTGACATATTATACCCAAAGACAGTGGACTAATTAAGCATCATTGGTAAATGATCAAAAAAGTATTGATTATTGTGTAAAAATTGTCTGAAGTTTTGGTTGATTGTAATCCATTACATATCTCTCTATCAAAGTTATCTGATATTATCAATATTAATTTGTTCTGACAGTTCTGAGTTCTTCTCATAATTTACTACCATTATCTAAAGTATAAACAGTGATTATGTGATAAATGTTGAAGGTGTCTGAATACATTTTGTTTTGACTGTATATTTAAACAGCACTATGCAGTGCTGTTCTACATTTGATTATTCGGGTTCTGTACCTGGACACAACTACACACTTGTAAAAAACTTTAACATTGTGGAAACAGCACAAATAAATAAACAGAACGAAGACACAGGGCCTGCTGACCTCAGCCTCGTCTCTGATTAACGCTACTGAGTCTGGACAGTACTGGACCTGAGCGACTGACGTCACGAGACACGGGTCCAGCCAGCGCGCACCCGGCCGCCCGCGCGCGCACGTGTGAGTGTCAATCCCGCGCGCGCTCACAGATCTGTCACTCATGATGCCGCACAAGTCAAAGAAAGACAAGGTGACACTTAGGAAGTTCTTTGATGGATTAACTTTTATATTCGTAGAACATCTTTTAGGCAGATTGGTTCAATTAACTGTCTGTATCTTGTTCTGTCATATAAATGTTCAGTCTGAGAGATCCAACAGAAGGGGAAGCAAACAGCATGAAGATGATCAGGGCTCTGATAATGAGGTAAATATCGATTATTAGGATGAAAAGTGGTCAACTTTCAGATGATTTCACTTTGTAGCATCTCATTTTTAACCAGTTTTAACAGTATTCAGCTAGACTTTATAAACAGTGTTTATCTTAACTTAAGCAGGAATAGATCAGATTGAACCTGTTCATAGTGATTTAATATTCAAACATGGAAATTAATATTATTTATTATTAGCACAGTTCTATATACAAAATCTCTTTAATTTCAGTTGATTTGCTTTTAAATACCAGTTCCTTTGATTGTATTAATATGTAAGTTTAAGGAGAATCAGTATTATAAGTATTTCCAGAGTCATGCTGGGAAAATAACAACATTTAAGAGATCTGACCGAAGGAAACATGAACCGCAGAAGATCACACTACTGTCCAAATACTATTGAGTGTAAAACAGCCGGTCTCATTCAGCTGGGAATATAACACAGATCCGTGGATAACTGATTCCTCCAGCAGGAAGTGGTGTGTGTAACAGGAAGCTGCTGTGTGTGACTCTGGTTTCAGAAGAAGAGCGTGGGCTCCAGGAAGCCTCCCAGCGCTCAGCTGCTGCGCTCCAAACACACGTCTGACCCCAGCGCTCTGAAGAAACATCGCAGACTGAGCGCCTCGTGTTTCCCCGTCAGCCTCGAGCGAGAGCTGCTGCCGCTGGACACACTCTCAGGTGATTCAGAGAGAGACACGGCCTCCTGACGAGCAGAGACACGAGCACATCACATAAAAATAGTGAAATATTATTCTAATCTAAAACAGCTGTTTTCTGTGTGAATCTGTGTTAAAGTGTAATGTATTTCTGTGATGCTCCGCTGTATTTTCAGCATCATTCCTCCAGTCTTCAGTGTCACACGATCTTCAGAAATCAGAATAATATGATGATTTACTGCTCGAGAAACATTTCTGATTATTATCAGTAATTAAGTAATAATATAGTAATCAAGTATTTCTGATCAAATAAATGCAGGTTTGATGAGCAGAAGAGACTTCTTTAAAAGCCTCACTGCTGATCTCGACTGCATCAGATTTGTCCGTTCTAATCAGGCCTTATATTAAGAATTGATGCTCCACGTGGATCCTGGTCTTTCTTTAATCAGCAGAATGCAGCGTCATGCATAATTTAGATATCAGTGGATGCTCGTGCATCTCAATGACACGCTGTCTTCCAGATCATCTACAAGACACCCGCTGGGTTTGTGTCACACTTCTGTCAAAGCCTCGCTTTCTGACACTCATGAAAGCACTAGAAACATGCTCTCAATTCTTGAATCAATGATGGAAACTACAGAAGACAATCATCATCCAGCTTCATTCAGATCTGATGCTATCAGTGCATTCATATCCATAAAGTACTGAAAGTTAAGACCTAAACTAAGCAAGCCAATAATATAAGCATAAATGCTCTAAAATTATCATTTTATCAGAGTCAGAATCACTCAAGACAGACAAGGTTATCTTATTTCTTATTTGAAAGCATCCTGTTTGCACTTACAGAATCCAGCACCAGATCAATGCCCCGCTGAACTGCATTCATGTTTACTTTGAATGGAAAGTAGTTTAGGATTAGTAGTTTGTGTGTGTTTGTCAGTATGAATGTTATAAATCCTTCATACAGCAGATGTCACAGGAGATCCTGTTAAACAGTAACTGCAGAAATGTCCTTCAGTTTAACAGCGACTCTATTGTCTTCTGTAGAGCGAATTTGAATCTTCAAAGCAGAATTTGAATTTGAAACACTGTTATTTTCATGTTTATCACTCTGAACAATCGGAGTATCTGATCCAGCCCGCTGTGAGCATCTCAGATTCTAATGTAAAACTGAAGGTAGGCTGTTTGCTTATAGTTTTTATGACCTTTGGTGGGATTTGAAAAGGAGGCTGTGGATGAGAAGTGTTTTAGTAGTGGATCAGAAGAGCTCTGTGTGCTGCAGTGTGTTAGTAGTAGTTTTAGATGCACAGGAATATGTGAGGCTTTGCTGCGTTCAGTGCTGGAGTGATTCAGACTCTGTGTGTTGTTCAGTGTCTGTCTGTTTGTTTTCTCAGGCTTCAGTAGGAGTTTGTGTGCCGCGCCACTGCTGTAGATCACTCACTCACTCACTCACTCACTCACTCACTCACTCACTCACACACACACACACACACACACACACACACACACACACACACACACACACACACACACACACACACACACACGTAATGAGGCGTGACGGCTTTATATATGTGCTGGAGGGCCCGTAAGTCCCGCCTCCTCCTAGGCAGGAGACCAATAGGGTTCCGCCTGCAGGGGCCTGCTGATGTCACAGCTCCTGTGTGCAGTGGACCAATGGGCTCGCAGCTCCTGATGACATCAGCCAGCAGTCGGTTCCTCCAGCACACAGCTTCATTTTCTGCTCAGCTTTTGTGTTCAAATGGAGTCTGCTCTGGTGCTGTAGGAGCTTCTGTGTTTTATCTGCGGCGTGCGCTGACATGCAGCTCGTCTGAGGCAGGATGGTGGTAGACGCTCCTAATCCCAACGGGCCGTTCCCGCCGGTGGCGCTCACGCACTTCAGAGGTGAGTGATCTGACGCTCGTGTCTCACGCCGCTCGCTGGTGGACTGTGAGGGTCGTTTCCTAAACGATCTGTGTGTTTGAGGCGCTGCATGAGACCGAAGGCTGTAGTTAGCGTCTCCTGCCCCCCCCCCACCACTCCAGCAGTGATGTCACAGGAAGTGAGGTCAGAGCTGAAGGAAGGGTGCTGTGTTTGTGTGTTACGCTGTTTAAGAGCATTTCTCTCATTCTGAATGGCAAACAATGGACACACAAGTGACAGAGAGAAACCCTGTGTGTGTGTGTTTGTGTGTGTGTGTGTGTGTGTGTGTGAAAGAGAGACAGAGAGTGTATGTGAGAGAGAGAGCAAGACAAGAGTGTGTGTGTGTGTGTGTGCTCTTGTTTTTGTGTCATATCAGGACTCAACTCTGTATAATGACATGGGTATGACACAGGTATTACAAGGAGAGGGTGACTTATGAGGACATAACCCATGTCCCCATTTTTCAAAACGCTTATAAATCATACAGAATGAGTTTTTTTGAGAAAGTAAAACTGCACAAAGTTTCCTGTGAGGGTTAGGGTTAGGTGTAGGGTTGGTGTAGGGCCATAGAATATACAGTTTGTACAGTATAAAAACCATTACACCTATGGGGTGAACACACTTTACACAAAAACAAACGTGTGTGAGTGTGTGTTTGTAAGAGAGAGAGAGTGTGTGTTTGTGTGTGTGTGTGTATGTGTGTGTGTGTGTGTGAGCGACAACCAATATCTTTTTAAATTTGAAAACCGATAACCGATATGTTGGTCGATAAATCAAAATCCCGATTTTTATTTCATTTTGAACACCTGATCACAGAAAGAGTCTCACCGTTACATGTCTGAAATACTACAACATAAATCAAACATATACAGTACAGCAGATTAGTTTGAACCAGTGCAAGTTTCCTAGTAATAGAAATATTATCTATTATTATTATTTATCGGTTTTCATATCTGCCAGATTTTCTTATAGGGCCTATAACGATAACAGTAAAATGAACTTTCATCGGCCCAAAGCGATATTCATAAGTGATTTCATGAGTCAATCGGAGAGCGATGCTTTTATCCACGTCAGAAAAGAATTAGTTTCTGTAAAGCTGCTAGTTTTTCTCAAGTGTTCGTCTAATGTCAGGTGTGCTCATGAGTGATCTGTGTATGAGACAGATCCAGCTGGTCGTAAACATGTAATAACGCTGCTGGTTTGGATCAGATCAGGCTCTCGTGCGGAGCATGTGACAGTACTGAAATCATAATCATAACAGACAGGAACCACTCTGAAAGATTTGTCTTTAATGAAAGGTGAGAAGAATGATCAAAGAGCTCATGAGAGAGTTACTATCGGTGTTTAAACAGGATATTGTGTGTGTGTGTGTGTGTGTGTGTGTGACGTGATGAGTCCTGTATTATAACATCGGTCCAGCTCAGATCAGCTCGGCCTGAGAATGTAAGTCTAGATTTTGATCTCAAACCATTTTAATGTTGGGAAAGGGACTGGTTAACCTCTCTCTGTCTAAACAGCCCTTCAAACAAACCAAGACGTGGAGCGCACATACACAAGAAACCTTTATCACATTTAATAACCACCTGTGGACTTCTGCTAATCACATGCATTGAGCTCATCATCTTCATCATCTTCATCATGGTCTGATGGTGTGTTCCAGATGTGGCTCCGGCCGAGCAGGAGAAGCTCTTCATCCAGAAGCTGCGTCAGTGCTGCGTTCTGTTCGACTTCCTGTGCGATCCGCTCAGTGACCTGAAATGGAAGGAGGTGAAGCGGGCGGCGCTGAGCGAGATGGTGGAGTACATCAACCACAATCGCAGTGTGATCACGGAGCCCATCTACCCAGAGGTGGTGCACATGGTGAGTCCCTCATGAGCCAGGGCTCGATCTTCTGTTTCCAGACGGAGTCAGACGCGTCTCACTGCTGCCGTATTCGGCTTCACTGACACTGACTTCACAAGCTTTTCACACGCATGACCTATCACGCTGAAACACACGCTCTCAGACACAGAGCTAAAACAAGAGAGGTTGTGTTTGATAATGTGCTGGTCTGAGATCAGCTGCACGTGTGTCTCGTCTCACATCATCAGATCACATCACACAGTTACTGCTGTGCTAATCCATTGTTGGCTGTAGATGTGCATGAGTTCATCATAACACGCCCGAGGACGAGGGTCAATTTATATGAATCTTCTGGCAGATTTTTAGCCTATCTATGGCTCTCAGCTTGTGTCAAATTATACAGACATATACACAGGACGCATTCTTGCATTAAAAGACTAGAACTTGAAGAGTTTTTATAGCTTTAGCCAGTGTTTTTATTATTGATATGTGAGATGCTGGTTCATGGTCAGGAGGGTGATGTTGTGTCTGTTGCAGTTTGCGGTGAACATGTTCAGGGCTCTGCCGCCCTCATCGAACCCCACGGGAGCAGAGTTCGACCCGGAGGAGGACGAACCGACTCTGGAAGCAGCGTGGCCTCATCTACAGGTGCTTCCTGAACACGTTCACAGCGTATCTGACCGCTTCTGTCCAGTACACAACCAGAGACGAGGTGCTACACGGCCGGCCAAACATTGCTGCTCACAGAGCCTGCATTTATTCAGTCACAAATACAGTAAAAATAGTGATATATCTTTCCAATGTAAATCATCTGTTTTCTGTGTGAATCTGTGTTAAAGTGTAATGTATTTCTGTGATGCTCCGCTGTATTTTCAGCATCATTCCTCCAGTCTTCAGTGTCACATGATCTTCAGAAATCAGGATAATATGATGATTTACTGCTCGAGAAACATCTCTGAACACAGCAGCACAATATTTCAGTGGAAACTGTAATACACTACCATTCAAGAGGCGTAAAGACTAAAAATTTTAAAGATTTTATTTTGACTTTTGTTCAAATGTTGTTGTTTTTTTGTTATTTGATAGCTTTATTCAGTAAGGGTGCATTAAATTGATCAAAAGTGAGAGTAAAGACATTTAGAATGTTGCAAAAGATTTCTATTTCAAATAAATGCTGTTCTTCTTTAACTTCTATTCGTCTGTGAATCCGGAACAATATTAGTGTCCTCATATATAAATATAACATCTCTCTGTTTCTCAAAGCTGGTGTACGAGTTTTTCCTGCGGTTTCTAGAGTCGCCCGACTTCCAGCCCAATATCGCAAAGAAATACATTGACCAGAAATTTGTGATGCAGGTATGCAGATATTTTACCTCACTGTATAGAAGCTGAAGTTTCAGTCTGAGTTCAGACGTGTGAGAGACTGTTCCTGAACTGATTTACAGCTTCTGGAGTTGTTCGACAGTGAAGATCCACGAGAGAGAGATTTCCTGAAAACCACCCTGCACCGAATATACGGGAAGTTTCTCGGGCTGCGCGCTTACATTAGAAAGCAAATTAATAACATATTTTACAGGTGAGCAGTGCCTTCATGCCTCATTCTTGTCGTTTCTCAGTGTTAGTGGTCTGATAATACAGTCTTTGTGTGTGTTTGCAGGTTTATTTACGAGACGGAGCATCACAACGGAATCGCAGAGTTACTGGAGATCCTGGGCAGGTAAAACATCAGCTGTCCCGGTGCATGCTGGGAAATCTTCTGGTTTCTGACAGCTGTGTTTCTTCTGTCCGACAGCATCATCAACGGCTTTGCTTTACCATTAAAAGAGGAGCACAAGATCTTCCTGCTGAAGGTGTTACTGCCGCTGCATAAAGTGAAGTCTCTGAGCGTCTATCACCCGCAGGTCAGTCCACGCTCCGCTCATTACACACCGGTCACTCACACTGACCAGCGCTAACACCGTCTCGTCTCGCTCCAGCTGGCGTACTGTGTGGTTCAGTTCCTGGAGAAGGACAGCACGCTCACTGAACCGGTAAGACCACACACTCTCAGACAGCATTTAGTGCATTATGGGATTGATGCGACCCATGAGGCTTTGCTGCCGCTGTGCAGGTGGTCATGGCTCTCCTCAAATACTGGCCCAAGACTCACAGTCCGAAGGAGGTGATGTTCCTCAACGAGCTGGAGGAGATCCTGGACGTGATCGAGCCGTCCGAGTTCGTGAAGGTCATGGAGCCGCTCTTCCGTCAGCTGGCCAAGTGTGTGTCCAGTCCTCACTTCCAGGTGACCGAAGCTGGACTTTCTTTCTTCTGTTGCACACAAAAGAGTTCAAGTCAATGGCTACCGTCAACCGTTTGATTACCAACATTCATCATGATTTATTATTCAGTTGTAAGTTGTATTTGAGTACATGAAGACAGAATATGTATTTTTAGGTGAACTGTCCCTTAATGCACTCCATGTTATTAATAAGAACGAATGGGATGCATTTCCTTTCTTTTTGTATTTGTATATCAGTGTAGTAGAAGATTAACTTAATTTAATCATTGCGATTAACAAATCAAAAAGTAGTCTGATTTTATTAATGAAATGTATCCCGTTATTAACTTCAATCTCTGTCATGTGATTTGGAGTCAGTCACAGACGTGTGTTAGTGAGTGTAGAGATGGAGTGACGTGTGCTTCTGACAGGTGGCCGAGAGAGCGCTTTATTACTGGAATAACGAGTACATCATGAGCCTCATCAGTGACAACGCAGCCAAGATCTTACCCATCATGTTCCCGGCGCTTTACCGCAACTCCAAGAGCCACTGGAACAAGTGAGAGTCGAGTTTCCTTCTGTTTGGATGCATCTGTGAGGGTTTCTCCATCTGAATGAGTCTTCCTCTCTCTTCTGCGTGTTGCAGGACCATTCACGGCTTGATCTATAACGCACTGAAGCTCTTCATGGAGATGAACCAGAAGCTGTTTGACGACTGCACACAACAGTTCAGAGCCGAGAAGAACAAGTGAGTTGAGCCTCAAACCCACCGTAGTTTCAGGTGAGATGAGTTCAAACACTGACGCTTCTGCTTCCAGAGAGAAGGCCAAGCTGAAGGAGAGAGAGGAGGCCTGGATGAAGATCGAGAACCTGGCCAGATCAAACCCACAGGTGTGTTTCTCTCCAACCGCCGAACAGGAAGAGAGTTCCTCCGTCTGCTTCAGTCTGTTTCT